>NC_051156.1:111433490-111458854 GCF_013339745.2 Dermacentor silvarum | reverse complement strand
CAAACGCACGCGAAAAGTGTCACGCGACTAGTTGGGCTGCCCCTTCACGTGTTTTGCGGTCTTTCTAGAAGCGTGAGAAATTAAATTTATGTCGCACTTTCAGCAACAGAAAGATGGATCGCGATTGTTCGTGATGGCCTAAAATATTCTGATTGGGAATCTTGCTCGGAGTACAATATTTGAAAATGTAATAAACTAATCCTAATTAAATATGTCATTACGCGAAATACAAGAAACAGTGTGACTTGCAGCAAGCGACGACAAGCAACATTACCTTGTATCAGACCAGCTACGCGGCAATGTCATATTTTTTTCTAATTTTGGCACAATCTACTTGGGACACTTTGTACGATGAAGAAGTTGTACAGTAGTTTATTCACTAACAACTTCAATGTGAATGCTTATTATTCTGGTAACATAATTTGTTATTATTACTTTCTTTTTTTTTCTTCTTGGAGAAAGTATGGAAGGAAAGCCGATTCACTAATATCGCATTTCATAATATTATTGCGCGGAGTGAATAAACGCCAACTGTCATTACATTCTCAGGAGGTTTTAATATTGACTATCACTTTTGTATTGACCTAATTCAGTTCCACTTTACAGCAATAAAACATAGTAAATAATGCAAAAAAGAAGTAGGAGAAATTGTGAAAGTTTTTGCATTGTACATTCTGTTTTGTCGTTATCGCAGTTTGCGCCTTGCCCAGCGAGAGAGAACCGAATATCAGTAATTTCGACATGACGTTTTTTTTTCGAAAGCTTGTTCGCACTAAAGATGTTGTATACGGAATCAAAAGGTTGTCTAAGCTAACTAAAAATCATTTGTAGGTTTTTCATAGGAGGCCTGAATTCTAAAGTGTGGTGCGTGGATGAAATAGGCAGTGCGGCTCCATTCTCAATCTATCGCTTTTCGTGGTACATTCACATTTGCTTATCGTTAATTACATTCACCGCGACACCTTAAAGGAGCAACGGCCATCTCGCTAAGATTTTGTACAACTGGCGGCAATAAGGTAATTCTGATGACACGCGTGCCATCTTTTCCACCATATTTGCTCCTAATCCCATAGCGAATGAAATTACGCTGACAGCCACACGCCAGATAGTGGTGGCGGAGTAATATTTGCGTGATACGTTGGTGTCCCATTCTGTTACAAATCTTGTGACAATATTTTTATTTTCTTTGTGACGAGGAGTAGTCGGTGCCACGTAAGGACGTCAACCTCTATTATATCGTGTCAATGAAAAAAATTCTACCCTATTACTTTGCGGTACACGTTAGATTTAACTTGGTGAGATAGCAAAATATATATAAGAAAAGAAAGAGACCGGAAGAAGACAAGACAACATGAACGAAGTCTTCAAATGTTCATGCAAATAAATATCTGTACTGTAAGTACTTCCGGCCTTTGCTTGCTGTTATTTTCGTGGAGGCATTCCTCCGTTTCATATACTTCACCACGTCTGTACGCGTAGATTAGACTCCCAGGGAGATGTGTATTCAATATTCCGGCAGGATTATCCCATTTTTGCAAGAATTGTACGGCTGCATTTTTTGAAGCACATCTAAATAGGATGCACGGCTGCAGTTAATATGAGATTGATATGTGCCTACAAACGGAACTCTTATTGTTCAAAAGCATTTCTTAAGCGCAAATAATGGCATATTACAACGGATTCCCCAGATATTCAAACTTTTGCTTTAACGTCATTATAACCGCTAAGTAAAATACTGGCCTATGACGTTTGACAACCGCTTCGTCTTCTTCCCGTTGATAATAAGGAAATACAGCAGGGGAATTACTAATTTATTGAGTAACGTGTGGAGTAGTGGACAAAAAAACCCAAAGATCAAGTCCCTACCTATTCCTCGTTCCAATTCAAGCAGTGAATGAATTCAAGAAATGCAACACGAGTAAAGCGTTTGCGCTACAGGGGAGAATGAATGCGTCCAATAAAAAATAGACATACCTTCAGAAGAAACAGCAAGGGTTCCCCATGCCGCGATGACGAGGATTGTCGCTACCAGGAGCTTCATCGTCGCAGTCGCTTCGTTCGAACTTCTGCAGGAACTGAATGAACGAGCTACCGGTTTCTTCAGTTTATATGACACACTAATTTCACGCTATCGATGTAACCGAGTGCAATATTTGAGCAAGCACTTCACGATATTTCCATTATGATCTGTTGTGACATAGCTGCTTGGGCCTTTTCGATTCGTAGACTGGGATAAGCGCGTGTGATAAGGGCCATTGGTTTCAATTGTGCAGTGTCTATGCCATGTCTTAAGAGTTAATACTAGATCACAGGAAGCCATTGCGAATAGTGTATCCACCGGTGTGGTGCAACTTATCGAAGACATTTCCGGCCAAGCGTTTCCTATCCAGATACATCAGTCGCAGATTAGCTGAGGGCCTTGTGTAAGTACTACACCCCAACAGCACAATATTATTACATAAATGTCAGGTGAACAATGCGTTCAGCGTTGTCTGTTTCCTGTTGTATCTTGATAATCTACCTTCATCCTCAAAGTTTTCCTCACTTCAGGCGTCTCCTGAAATAAGAAAAAAGTCGCAGTTTCGCCGGAAAGGCGAAGCACCAATTAAGATAGCAAATTAATGGACAACTACACAAAGTACGGATAGTAGTTTTATCGTTAGTATAAACTTGTTAATATAGGCACACTAAATAATTTAACAAGCATGGGGCCACGCGCGCACAAGCAAACTGAACGCAACTCACTCGATGACCGTGGAAAGTAGCTGTCGAAACGCTGGAGTGAGCCAGCGCAGCAGCAGTAGCGCGCCAATTCAGCTTCGTGCCGGCGCTCGCATCAACGCCATGTTAGCCGCGAAAACACAGCGTGGGTGGACTCTGCTCCCGGCGCAGTTGGCTTTCAAGCACGCTGTAAGAATAATAAACAGAGGTGCTGACACTCTCCCCACAACGCGCGCGAAAGCGCCGCCCGCTAGCGTCTAGATTATGTTCGGCTCGGTTACAGCTCGTTCGGCGCCGTCGTAGTGGGCGCTGCTGAATGCGGTCCCAGCCTCGATGGCAAGGCACGTACTGCCGCTGCTTCGTCTTCCTGCTTGCCTGTGCGGCCGCGCTGTTTTGAAGGCAAGCTTTTTGTTCGCGTGCGTTTCATGAAATTTTGCTTGGGTATTTTCGCCAAGGGCCCTCGAAAAAGGTGGCAGCGGCCTTCTGAGGGGCGTTTGAAATGGGTAGAAAGTGCTTCGTTCCGAACTGCAATTCTGGATACCGGGCTTGTGCGGAGCGTGTGCCTTTATTCAAAGCGCCATCCGACAGCCGTCGTCTAGAGCAGCGGCGCCGTGTAAATCTGAGGGCAGACCGAACTCTAATGCCTACCGACAATGTGTGCGCCAACCATTTTTCAGAGGATACGATATCGACGGCATATATCGACGGTTCGATAAAAGGATTTCCACCTTATTTCCGAACGGTCCAAAGAACCTCACACGGTAAAATAAACCTCGAAAGCCGCTGCGGAAGAGAGAACCTTCCGTGTGCCACAGCAGTTTGTGCAAATTTTGCTACATGTACAAGATATACATATATTGAACTATCATGCACCAAGCTTCAAATATATGCAAATGTCACGTAGCTGTAGAGAACCAAGGTAATGTTGTCTGCCGTGGCTTTCTGATACTCAGATTATTTTTTACATTCCTCCTAATTACTTATTTTCATAATTGATTAATCAACTTCTCAATTATTATAATTAGATTACAAGTGTCAATGAGAAAATTGTAGAGCAACATGGAAAACTCCCGATACAGCTTTATGTGGCTCAATACGTGATACATAAAAGTGTTTTCTGAGCGTGAAAGAAACCCGCGAATACACGCACAATTGCCGCGAGACTGGCTGCTCGAGGCACTTTGCGTGTATTCGTGTGCTTCTTTCATGTTCGGAAAAACACTTCTACGTAGCGCGTAATGAGCAATAGAAATCTGTACGGGAGTCTTTTATGTTGCTCTACAATTTTCTCATTGACACCTGTAATCTAATTATAATAATTGAGAAGTTGATTAATTGATCAAAACTACTTATGTAATTAGGCGGAATGTAAAAAATAATCTGAGTATCTCTAAGGGACGGCAACAACATTACTATGGTTCTGTCCAGCTACGTGACATTTGCAATTTTTAAATCTTTGTGCACCCTGTATAATACTGCTGTTTTCTGTGCACATGTGTGCCTGATTTTCAAATTTGTTCCATCCTGGCTACTGATTTTTTTTTACAATGCGCGTGCGGTGTATAGTACACGCTTGCATGTTTTTATTCAACATTTTCCCATTTTGGGAGTGTATGAGAGCGTAAGCTTCTGGGATGGTTATCTCCGATTAAAATTATCGAACTGCTTCATGCACAATTTTTTTTCGTAATGTGTCTTTGAAAAAAAATGTATACGGGATTATTGTGTGGTGGGTGTAAGTGTATTTGTGGACAGGCTGTAGCATGCATTGTCAAACACGCTTACATTGGCACATTCTCGTATGCAATTTACGAAAAAAGAAATTCCCCTCATTTTTTAGATCTTGCAAGAGCCACTCAGTCCTCGGTGGGCGAAAGCCAAATGAGTAATATACACGGTCTATGTTAAGTGGAATTGAAATAAAAAAAAAGCATTTGCTCAGGTCTTCATCAGTAAACGGTATTAGTGATGCTGCAATCCAAGATAAGACGCCTGCCTTCGCCCTGCCTAATAAATTCCGATTTGAAAGGGTTTTTACATGGCTGATGTGCATTCTCATCTTAAGTCCTAGCCATGAACGGCCACTTTGTGCTAGTGAGTTGTATATCGCAAGCTTGCGCCGTTTCATTTTTTCAAGTTATATCGCGGCCACATTGAATTTGCGCAACGGTGCTTGAATGGTTTTCTGAGCGTGAATGGAAGTAGCGATAAGCCTGAAATACAACATTTTCCTCTGCAGTCACTATTTTATTCTGATCGAGGGGTAGCAGGGTAGCACGTGGTATAACGCTTTTATTTTCATGCTTGGATGAACGGCTAGACCGGACGAAACAAACTGTGCGCGCTAGCGTAACTTGAGTGGGCGTTGAGTGCTGCCCGATCGATCCGTGTTCACGTCATTCACGCTCTGCACAAGGAACTTCCATGTTAGCGAAGCATTAAGCCTGGAATACTTATCGCTTAATCTTAAATAACGGATTTCCTTCGAAATTTGAGTTTTACTCATTCCACTATAAACGAAAATTTAGCGGAACAAGAGCAATGTCAAGCCGCCGGCGCCGCTAAGCTGGGACTGCTGACCGCGGCACCATCTATCGACTCGCAGCAGAGCTACTCGCTGCGCCCACGCGCGTCGAACATAATCTGGACGCTCGCGCGCGCGCAATGTCGACACCTAAATGTTCTTACACCGTGCTTTCAAGATACAGCCCCGCGGGAGGGCGCTCGCAGGCAGCAGAGTACCCCCCCCCCCCCCCTCCCTGCGGAGCCTTCCATACCAGGCGGGACCGCGCAGCCTCAGTAAAGCGTGGCCCCACCACCTGCCCACCCTCCACCCGGAAACTTCCGGCCCGGCGGGAACGCGCGGCCGCAACGATGCGTGGAACCTCCACATCCCTTCCCTGCCTCCTGATGGTTGCGCGTGACTGGAAGGATCCGCGCTTACTTTCCGCTTCCCGCCGTTATGTGCGCAAGCCGCGACTGCCGGCTCACTGTCGCATTTTTCACTCGCACATACAGCGTACGCCGCGCGGCGACGATTTTATCGCCCGTGGACATTGAGCGGAACCTCACGGCGACGGCGATGACGACGACGACGGCAGAAATTCCCCTGAGTGTCCATATATTGCTACCGCAATAAAATACCTCGAGTCCGTAAGATTAAGAATAAATGGTCCGTGTAGACCGTGCCTGGAAAAGGTGGCTTTTCACGTTCACGACAGCGCGAACGCAGCAATAACAGCAAATCCATGTTGCCCCTGGGTTGAGAAGTAGTCGCGTCATGTTGGATGGTAGCAAGCACATTTTATTTCTTATGTGCAGTTTCCTAACGCCTTCATATTCCAGATATTTCATTCACGCGTCCTTGAACCATGCGAACCTAGTTGGACTATTATTCTGGCAATGAGCGAAATACGAAGTGATAAATCAAACTTGGAAATTATGCGAATGTAAGTGCCAGCTCATTGATGAAAAAATGATTTTGTAATATTCCCGAATTTCTCATTATATTTTTATTTATCACAGCTTAGTTTCACATCAGTAAGGAAACGCTGTGTTTCTGGGTAAAAATATGGAAAATGGGACCAGCGTCTTTACAAAAAGGATGTTTAATCAAATTTTTTAAATTATTTGCACTATCCTCGAAATACTAAGGAATGTTGCATTACGGCGTTTTCCACAAACAGTGATACTTTTCAATATATAAAGCATCATAATGGGAGGTAATATCATGTGTTCTAAGCACAATCCACTTTTCCAGAACATCGATGGAAAAGAAAATATAAATAGCATTATAACTGAGCGTGATGTCCTGCAGTTTATGTATTAAATTCAATTCATTCCAGTAATGCATAATAAGTAAATATATATTTAAATGAATGAATGTAGAGAAAAAATTTGTGGAGAACTTATTGCAATATGACTGTCGACAGTAATGCGACCAGCGTCTGAGCAATGTAGCCGTACAAGGTATTCGATAATTTAGTTTATTAAGCTACTGTAGTTGTTTCGGTTATATGTGTCATAATCTGGTATCCTCCTATGTTGCTTTCGCACTTGGTTGCCAGGGTTGGCTATCTGCATAGCGGCCTGGTGACGATTGCAACATACCATCGCATTGACGACGATGGAAGCGCGAAGAAAAAAATTAGGACGCTTAAGCTTCGCCTTTAAGAGTGTGATGTGATAGCGTTATGGGGCCCTGTTAACATCTCATTTTTCTTTATGAGTAGGCTTCATTGTAACGGTCAATGTAGGAAAGCCAGCTTGCAAAGACCAAGCGCACACCGATGCCCATAAGGTCGGCTTCACTTTTAAATACAAATGCATTTCTGGGAAGCCATTTTTTAAGGAGCAGTATCAAGACGTGTACTTATTTGTCTTTCACCTGTGAGCGGTTTTCACCGGCTAAGAAAGCTTAAACCTCATCGCTTGGCGCAGGACGCGCCTGCATGTATCGGAACTTTCTCGAATGTTATCGATGATTTCATCCGTCGTCTGTTGTCGCCGACGCTTATGTAATCTGATAGTATGAGGGACGCGAATTGCCTAGTATTTTCTGGAAGACACGCGGGCACCAGCGATTACTCTGGAACCTTCGCTGACTCATGTATAAAAGCCGACGCGTTTCGCCGCTGATCAGATTTCGACGGCCGTCGACTGTGTTCGCCGCTATAGTTGTGCTTCATGTGCGCTTTTGTGGGCACAGGTTTGCCCAATAAAAAGTCCGTTTCATCATTCCCTGTTTCGCGACTTTCTGCACCATCAGTACTACGTGACAGTATAATCCTTCTTATATAAAAAAACGCAGTTTCGCTCGAAATGCGAAGCATTGATTGCGATAACAATTATTCGACAGCTATACAAAGTAAGCATAGTAGATTTTTCGACCGTATAAGGTTGTAATATACGCTTACTAACAAAATAAGCAAGCACTGTGTCACGCGCCCACAGGACAACATGAACACATCTCGCTCGATGACCGCTGGATCTCGTAAAAACGCTGGATTGAGAAAGCGCGCCAGGGGCAGCGAGCAAATTGACCTTCGCGCTGTCCCTCGCTTCAACGCGAACGAAACGTCGAAAGCACAGCGCATGCGAAGCTACCGGCACTAGGCACATGTACTTTGTCCCCCTCGCAGATCCCTTTGATGAAGAGGCCCCCGCGTGCGCAAACTTCGTCCACATCGCGGACTGCTTTCAAGATACGGCGCGGCTGCTCCGTGAGCAGCAGTCACGGGAGCAGAACGCCCCGCGTCTCCATCGCATCCTCCCCGTGCGTCGCACGCCAGGACCACGCGCTTCCGGCGGCCTTCCTCTCTCGTGTGGGCGAGATTAAGCTGGGGTTGCCGACTCACCCTCGCAAGCTTTCACGCACACACACAGCGTACGGCACGCGGCGACGATTTTATTGCCGTTAGACATTATAAGGAGCCTCACGGCGACGACGACGGCGACGGCAGAAAAGCGCTTGGTGTGCCCATATAATTGCCGAGGCGCGCGAGTGTCCAAAACGCATATGCAGGCTAACTCACAGTTTGACCTGTGCTGAGCATGAAGGTCAGATTTACGAAGCAGGCGCTTTCTGCTTTGTACCTGGAGTAGTAGAGCTATCGCTCTAAAATAACGTCGACGGAACGACTAAGGCGGTATGAGGACAAAGACATGATTACATGACTATCGCTGACGCGGCATTATATAGCATCATCATCATCACGGCCTAAATTTTATGTCCATTGCAGGACAAAGGCCTCTTCCAGCGATCTCCAATTACCCCTACCTTGCGCTAGCTGATTCCAACTTGGGCCTGCAAATTTCCTAACTTCATCATCCCCATCAAGTTTTCTGCCGTCCTCGATTGCGCTTCCCTTCTCTTAGAACCCATTCTGTAAATCTAATGGGCCACCGGTTGTCTACCCCACGCATTACATGGCCTTCCCAGCTCCACTTTTTCCGCTTAATGTCAACTAGAATATCGGTTTTCCTCGTTTGTTATCTGATCCACACCGCTCTCTTTTGTCTCTTAACTTTAGACCTGACATCTTTCGTTCCATCTCTCTTTGTACTGTCCTGAACTTATTCTCGAGCTTCCTTGTTAACGCCCAAGTTTCTGCCCTATATATTATCACCGTTCAATTGCACCGGTGGAACGCAATAATTGCACAATGTTCTTTTCAATGACAGTTGCAAGCTCCCAGTCCAGATTTGGTTATGTCTGCCATATTCACTCCAACCCAATTTTATTCTTCTGTAAGTTTTCTGATTATGATCAGGGTCCCCTGTGAGTTTTTTAGCGAGATAAATGTACTGCTTTACAGACTGGAAGCTGACTGGTGATCCTGATTCTTGTTTCCTTGACACACACACACACACACACACACACACACACACACACACACACACACACATATATATATATATATATATATATATATATATATATATATATATATATATATATATATCGTCATTGAAGGATCCCTCAGGCCGTCTCGCCCGCTGGGCGCTTCGCTTACAGGATTATGATATCCGCGTGCTGTACCGCAACGGACGTCAGCATGCTGACGCTGACGCCCTTGCCTGACGACAATGCCTGCTGCTCACTATCCCAGCTTGACGTTTCTTCCGTCGACATTGGGTCCATTGCTTTCAAGCAGCCCCTTGATTGCCTCCATCATACACTTCTTTGCTGACCCGTCATCGCCGCCAACCACTCGTGCGTTGCGCCGTCAAGCTCGCCATTTCGCCATTCGCGACGACCTGCTTCACCGACGCAATTACACCTCTGACGAACGCCAGTGGTTATTAGTAGTCCCTCGAAGCCTCCGTTCGGAAATCTGCGCATCGTTCCACTGTGATCCACAGTGTGCACATTGGGGACTTTTCAAAACTTACCAGCGCATCCGACAACGCTACTACTGGCGAGGAATGTACAACTACGTTCAGAAGTTCGTTCGCTTATGCCCCGACGGCCAGCGCCGGAAATCTTCAACCCAGCTCTCGCTAGCTGGTCTGCAGCCTCTACCCTGCCCTACCCGGCCGTTCGGGCGCGTTGGCATCCATTTGTATGGGCCACTTCCCTTTACGTAGGCTGGTAACCGCTGGGGCATTGTGGCAGTAGATCACCTTACACGATACGCCGAAACCACCGCACTCCGGGCAGCTACAGCGCGAGATGTTGCCTCATTCCTGCTTCGCCGTTACATTCTGCGGCATGGTCCACCTCAAGAACTGCTCTGCGATCGCGGACGCGTCTTCCTGTCAGAAGTAGTTGAAACGATTCTCAAGGAGTGTCACATTGTTCATAGTACGACTACGGCGTACCACCCTCAAACAAATGGCCTCACAGAACGCTTCAACCGTACACTCGGTGACATGCTTTCAATGTACGTCACCTCCGACCACACGAACTGAGACGCCATTCTGCCCTTCATGACCTACGCGTATAATGCCGCTACGCAGAGCACCACTAGATTTTCACCCTATTTCTTACTGTATGGTCGACACCCCTCGCACACCATCGACACCATTCTACTGTACCGGCCGGATGCATCCGAGTGTGTGCCTATTTCTTCCACGGTGAGGCATGCAGAAGAGTGGCGCGACCTAGCACGGGCCTTTACTTCCGATGATCAAGAGCGCCAGAGGAGCACTCGCGGTGACGCCACTTCCTTGGTCACCATCGATCCAGGAGCGCTCCTGTGGCTCTCAGTCCCTTTCACTGCCCCTGGCCTCTCATCAAAACTGGTCCCGAAGTATGAAGGTCCTTATCGTGTTCTCAAACGCACATCTCCTGTCAACTACGTAATAGAACCAGTTGAGCCATCCTCAGACATGCGCCGCCGTGGACGAGACATTGTCCATGTCGACCGTCTAAAGCGTTACTTCGACCCGCTCATCGTGATGAGCTGTTAGGTCGCCGGACGGCTCCCTTATCGCTCCCCGGGGTGATTGTAGTGGTGAAGACAGACACTAGTGGGTGCTGCGCTACTGGATCTAATCGCTAGTGGGTCGAGCTCTCTCGCTCAGCAACGGCTCTCGTGCGTTCAAGCTGTAACTGCCCTGCCCGTCGACGTTGCGCTGCTCGGAGCTCTTCGAAATAAACACCTTTTGTATATATATATATATATATATATATATATATATATATATATATATATATATATATATATAGCAGCTCTAATGTATGTTTCAAAGAAGTCAGCGGCAAGAAAGTGTTGCATGGAGCTGTGCTGCGCTGCCCTTGAAGACCTTCAATGTGAAGGATGACAACAATGACGTATTTCTATTGTGGAATTACAAATAAGAATACCAGCGGAGCCTTCAGAAGCGGTTGACGTCACTGCACATTTCATTTCCTATCGTACAGTACAAATGGAGGGCTTGTAGAAAAAAGCTGCGGCAGGACAGCTTGACGAGTCTACAAGCCTAATGTTCAGCAGGGGGCCAGTACTGGAACTTGCAGAATTTTAAAACATAAATAAGTACACCAAGGAATCACCAGAGAATACACAAAACATAAATATGTACACATAAGCGAACCTCAGCCATGGTATTTAAATACGTACTATGAAGTTCTTCACGCGAACAGGAAAACAAATCAATATTATTGACAGCATAGCCATTGAGCAGAGACGGAAGAGTATAGTGAAGGCGTTCTTTTCCAAGATTAAGTCGAGGTGTCGGTACTATCCATTTCTCGTCATGCCCTGTTGGATAGCATAATACCATTTTCCTTAGTTCTGCTAAGTTGATGAGGTTGGTTATATTATTTCTGATTTCCCATTTAAAGATGACACTAAGCCGATATCTATAAAGATTATATACTTTAATCACTCTAGAGTGAATAAATAAAGCTCCACTGGGATGTCTGTATGACGAATTTTACACATGTAGGAGATACCTTTTTTGGATTAAGTGAATGCGCTCAAGGTTAGTAAATGTTGTGGTACCCCAAAATAACTGGCAATAATTTTAATATGAGCTGAAGATTGAGTTGTGTATCAGCATCTTAGTTTGTGTAGGAAGAGTGTATTTTAAACGACCTATGGCACCAGTGATTTGAGCTATTTTGCTTAATACGTAATTAACATGACAATCGCCTTACATATTCGAAGAAAGTACCCCTAGGCATTTGAACTGCTCCACTATTTCTGCGGGACTTGAATTTAGAATAATATCTTCAAGCGGTGGGACCAGTTTGTTTTTTGGCCTAAAAATGACAGCCTTAGTCTTCCACTCGTTGATCTTCATTGAATGGCTCCTTCCATTTCGATAGTCATGTTGCGATACGGAGGAATACAAAATTAAAACTTCAATACATGTTCCTGAACTACTTTTTAAAAGTTTTGAAGTATGGGCATAAATAAAGTTCCATTAAGCCCATAAAAATAAATTCGCAGGACCCGCATTGGTAATGATTCTTCTCCTCATGGCAATTCCTGAGTACCACTGTAAATTTTTCATCTCTCTTTGTGCTGCAATATCCACTTGTACATTGAACTTTCGTAGCTGTAACGCGGAAAAAAAGTTAAACGTCCTATATCCTATATATCCTAATCCTATATCCTGCGAAGCATTGTAGTCTGCGCGTTCGAGAGCAGATCATCTGTTTCACTACGTTTACTTTCCCCGTGCCACCGTTACAGCCTAGGAAACGTAAACAAATAAAATCACCTTCATTAGGCTTGAGCGGAAAAAATATAACCGTCTTACAGCGTAACCGGCATTAAACCAGAAACGGCGAGAGGAGCTCGCTTAAGTGTGAGTAATTCACTCGAGAAATTTGTTTGAGTACAAATTAGCCACCCATTCTGTCAAGTCAGATTCATCAATTGTTTATGTATTGCGGAACGTACTGAGCCCGGATTTAGAAAGTGCTTTATTGTGAGCGTTTCGGTGCTCGACGTTAACAACGAAGTTGCCTCTATAATTATTCTTGAGGTTTTGAGGACTATGCCATAACGTCTGTTGGCTGTTGTATCAATATCTTCACAAGGTCATTGCAAGGCGTTAACAGAATTGAGCATTGTCAGCGCACGTTTGCTCGATGATGAGGAGCAAGGTTAATGACATTGTTTGGTCCCACATATTAGCCATATACCATTGGTTTCCTCTATTCGTGACATACGGAATAAGTGCAGTCAATAAACTGACAATGTGTTTTCTAGCTCAAGCGCTGGTTGTCGCGTATTTGCAAAAATGCCCGATGATGATGATGATCTATTGGTATCCCCTTTGAAACGGGGCGGGGACAAAAAAAATGTCGCAGTTTCGCCCAAAAGGCGAAGCATCGATTGCGATAGCAAATAAGTAGAGAGCTATTCAGGGTAGGCATAGTAGTTTTATCGGCTGCATAAACTTAATTAACTTTACTAACTGAATTAACAATCGTGGTGTCAGCGCGCACAATCAAACATGAATAGATCACACTGAATGACCGCAGCCAACGACTGTCAAAACGCTGGCAGCAAGCGCAGGTTCGCGCGGTAGTGAGTTTTCGCATGGAGTCCATGTTCTGTAAACTTGATAAAACTCACTAAGGAATTGAAAATTCTTAATCTATTCTGCATCTGTATGCTTTCTATGACTCTGAATATGCAATAAATGCGGTGAAAGTAAGTTGTTAGTCAACAGAATTCATTGGCGCGTGAAAGGGTTAACGGAGCACGGCGCAGAACACGCGTTTGTTCTCCGCCGTGGGTTCACCCTCCGTGAAAGCGCGCGTCCCTCGCGCCCTTTCACTCGCACATACAGCGTTCGGCGGCGCGCGGCGACGATTTCATCTGCATTGACGTCATACGGAACCTCACGGCGACGGCGACGGCAACGACGACGGCGACGCCGATGGCAGAAATCTGCTTTGGAGTGTCCATATAATTGCTACCGCAATAATAGACACCTAGCCTGCTTGAATTAATCAGCTATCCTATCCAGAGATTTTAAATCTAGCATTTTTTATAAATCTCCTTAATCTATTTGTCTTTCGCAAAAGTTCACTATCTACCTTGTATCGCAACCTATGTCTGTAAAGGGGCCGGTCGTATCAATATTTTCCGTGCTTTTTATGTGTAAGCATGGTTAGGATACGTCACGCACGTTGTGGGGGCTATCTATCTATCTATCTATCTATCTATCTATCTATCTATTTATCTATCTATCTATCTATGCCTGTGTATATGTTTGTGTCTAACCGTTTTCCTGGCTATCTGGCTCACTGGGTAGTCATTGGTGGAATAGGTAGCTCATCGGGCTGCAGGGCTGATGTAACAGGGTTGGAAACCACCCCTTGTACCCAACATAGGTCACTGGGTATTTGGCAATGTGTATATACGTACCCACCAAGTTTTCTGCCGTCCTCGACTGCTCTTCCCTTCTCTTGGCAACCGTTCTGTAGCTCTAAGTGTCCATTCGTTATCTACCCTACAAATTACATTGCCTGCCCAGCTAAATTTTTTCCCCTAATGTCAATTAAAATATCGGCTATCCCCGTTTGCACTTTTATCCACACCGCTCTCTTCCTGTCTCTTAACATCGCACCTAATATTTTTCGTTACATCGCTCTTTGTGCACTCCTTAACTTGTTTTCGAGTTTGTTGTTAACATCCAAGTTCCTGCCCCATATGTTAGCACCGGTAGGATGCCATGACTGTACACTTTTCTTTTCAACGGCACTGGTAAGCTAGCTCCCAATCAGGATTTGGCAATGCCTGCCGTATGCACTCCAACGCTTTTTTATTCTTTCGTAAGCTTTCTTCTCATGATCAGTGTCCCCGGTGAGTAATTGAGCTAGATAAAATTACTTGATATGAGGAAAGTTGCAGGTGGGGAATTGGATTTAGCTAGCACAAGACAAGGGTAATTGGAGATAGCAGGGACAGGCCTTCGTCCTGCAGTAGACATACATATAGGCGGTTGATGAGGATAATGATGTTACCACCGGTAGAATACAATGATTGTACACTTTTTTTAATGACAGCGGCAAGCTCCCAGTCCGGATTAGGTAATGTCTGCCGCATGAGTCACTGTAGACGCAGAAATGTTTAGGTGCCGCTATTGGAAGAAACTCTGACGCCGAGTTGAAATAGCGAGTATGTGTCACTCGGCCTGTGCTTGTCTCCAATGGACATATGTAGTTTAGAAGAACTTGTTGTTGGGCGGGTTGGTACATATTAGCGGACATTGTTTACCTGCGCGATAAAAAACGAACTACAGAGACAGCATGGAACAAGGGCGGGCGCAGTCCAGCGCCCGTCCTTGTTCCATGCTGTCTCTGTCGCCCGGTTTTTTTCGCGCAGGTCAACAATGTCCTCCAATGAACATCTTTGATGCAAAGTTGGGTCACTGGGTAAGTGCCAGTTGGTGCGCGCCGCTCTCCAATGAATGTCTTCAACGTTAACGTGGGTAACTAGGTATGTACCACTGGTTATGTGCTGCTCTACAATGACGAAAAAGATCGCCTATATTTATCTGATGCTGAACGGAATCGAACCCACATTCCTACGGTTGTTCAACGACAGCGACCCAACGCATTTGCACGCTGTGTCACAAATGCACTGAGTATGTGTCGCTTTTCAACGAACGTCTTTCGCGCCAAAGCTGAATGCACTGGATATGTGCACTAGAGCACTCCACGAGCTCGGGCATTTTGACGCGGGCCCGGGCTGGGCTCAGACTTCCAGGTGGTGTGCACGTAATGTGCAGCGAGTTATCCTTGTGCGTCCGCACTCTGAAAAATCTGTGGCTCCGCCGCAGCTGGATGCTACTCCTGTGTACCTCCCTTTTCTTCTTCCGTCGTATTTTGCACTGTTTGAACTGAATGTAAAAGTCCAGAAAGACCGAAGGCGCCTCAAACGAATGGTTGCCATTGTATTTGTTACCTAAAACAATGTAATTAATGCTTTAAGCGCGTTGCAAGCACGTTCGTCACACGACTGAAATAGGGCACTGCGCGCATCCATGATTGCACGCATTTTCTCAATCGGGCGCCTAGCAGCAGCGCATTACACTGCACCATGGTGGAACGAGAAGCTTTCTTCCTCCATTTACTACATCCATGCACTGCGCTCACGACCGGTCGTGGCTGCGCTTCGGCTATATTGTACTAGAATACGGTTGAGTGGAACGAGCGGCTGGGGCAGCGCATGCTTTGCAGTGAGGCGCCCGACGTTGAAAAATACTGTAGCGGCGCAGCGAGAGAAGTGGATTGGGTCGTATCAAGGTCGCGCTGTCGGAAACTGCTGGCGATACGGCTCGGCAGGGTCATTCGTACAACTTCACGCTCTGGTATTTGCGTTTAGACCACTCAAATGGTGTTAATATTTGCATTTGACATGTATTTATGCATTGAGAATAAATTACTTTCATTCTCTTCCTTGGTTTTTTTTAATGCCACTCGGCGATCTTTTTCGGTCTCCGGTCGGGTTCTGGCCGGTTTCGAGCCGGGCTCGGGGTGGGTTCGGGTCTATAAGGTAAAAGGTTGGCGGGCCGTGCCGGGCGGGTAACGCTGATTATTTTGGAGCCCGGGCCGGGCCCGGTTCTCACCATAAAACTTTTGGTCGTGCTCGGACGGGCAGCCCAACGTAAAAACGGGCCCTGGCCGGGCCCTGGCTGAAAAAAATTGGCCTGTGCAGTGCTCTAATGTGCACCTCTTTGCATATCTCGACAACTTGGGTCACTAAATATGTGCATCTGAGTGTGCGGAAAGCCAGGGAACCATTCTTAGCGTTTGCTCGCACCGGCGCGCCACGCTTCTCGTCTCGGAGGCTACGCGCGGACTTCTCGGCAGCGCCACCAGATGGCGTAGCGTCTCCATAAGAGAGTGCGAGAGAGGCGACCGGTTGCTGCATGAAGAGTTAACTCAGCGTTCCCACGCAACGGCGCGCCATGCACTTCTGAGACGTGGCGTAGGCTTAGCGGCAGCGGTGCCAGATGGCACAGAATGTTCTCGGGGAACCATGAAAGGGGATTCCCGCTGCAATACACGCCTTATACATAACCTTTTCCAATGATGGCAATACGTTGTGTGGATCCATTAGTAGAATGCTGACCCATTATCGCCAACACTCTTCCTAAGATATGTTTCGCCGCATTTTTCCCACCTAGACTCTAAACCTCTCTTACTTGTCGCGACTGCTAACTGCTTAGGTGTGGAGCTTAGGTGTGCAGTTTACGGTTCCTATGTCGCGAATTCTCGACATTCAAAAGAACATAATGGTCAATTTAGTGCTTCGGCCTACTGTACAATAGACGTGGAATATTCTACCGCAGGGAAACAGGAAAAAGCGGGGCACAGTGACGCGCCAACTACCATATTTACATCAGACAAATGCAAATATGAAAATTTCTATGCGTGCGCATAGGAGAACATGCGTGGCGTAGAAGCAAAGCGTCGCAAAATATGGTTAATGAAAAAGCATATTTCCGAAGACGACAATGTAATCAATGTCACTAACGCAAGTTGACCCTTTATTTCTGACAACAAACTCCTCTAATATTTCCTTCGTCGTTCAATCTGTGTTTTACCTACAATCTTAGCTTGCTGAAATCCAGGCACGCGTATGTAGGCTGTGTAGCGTGCAGGATGACGTAAACCTGCGCACGTCATTTCCTCGTTTCAAGCACAGAAGAATGGGCAACGTTACGCGCCATCACCGTCTATTGTTATGAGCAAGTATCGGAACATCCTGATAGTGGGAAAGTCCCGCTATCTATCCTTATAATCAGTGCAAGCCGCTTGCGATGCCTTTTCGGGACACGTTGTGGCCGTTCTCCTCTTTCGGACATCTGTCTGTCCACCGTCGAATGCGAACAATGCAGACGTGGCCTTCTTGCATAGCACACCATATCGCTATCTAAACGCGTGGTTGCGGTTCCAAATCTCATTCCAACGGCAAGAATTGATCATAAGGCTACAAAATTTGCAGTTAAACAAAACGCAGTCTAGAGTGTGGCGTTTGAATTTATTCGGTCCCTTTGTCTGCCTGCGTATTCTTGACCAGGCAGCTCTGTTAATCATTGACGTTCGGACGTCGTCGATCCATCTGTGCTCATTTTCGCACTACTGCGCTTGCGTCGAGTTAGACTGTTGAGTGGGCACAGATGCCGAAGTCGTAGTACCTTCCGTCTCATCTGGTGGGCAGGGGACAGGACGAGACAACACGCATGTTCCATTCTTGCAAACGGCTATTTCTCGTATAACCGGGGCATGCTGCGAATTGAAAAGAAATAACAGAATGAAATAATTACTTCCATTTGAATTAATTAGCGCTGGGAAATTCAAACCTACGAATTATATTAACTACAGCTTTGTCACTGTTGTTGCATTTCAAGCTTCTTGATAAAATTAAATGCCATGGAACGACAAGTCGAAAAACTGAAATATAGGCGGGATCCTATAAAAAACCAAAGCTGCACAATATTACGACAAAACCAAAGTAGAAATCTAAATCAAGTGCATTTAACAAATCACAATACGCGGATATAATCTGTAAATGTATTAGACAAACGCTCACCTGTCTATTTTAGTGTTTTAATCTGGACATCACGAAATTACAGTAGTGTCAATATTAGTGACACTGCCGTAGGCCAACTCTTTCCGAAGGTTTGTTATCTGCCTTCTAATTTAGTAATTAACTGCTTACCTGAGATAGAAGTACAGATGACTAAAACTGTGAGAAACAACAGCCACGCGTATCTTGCTTCATACCACTCTCAAAGAACGACAAAATAAATCATTCGCCGTAAGGTTATTGCGGTAGCCGCGATTCCGCTAATGAGTGCGGTTTCCAGGAGTGACATGATACCTCGGGGAAAATCGTGACACGTCCTACACAAGAGCAACTGGAAAATGTTCTAGATTTCAGCGACACCAGAACGATGATAGGGAAACCAGCGCCAGGTCGAACGATTTAGCGCAGTATCAACATCTCTACTGTCCGCATCATAGACTGGGGTTCTGCTGACGCAATTACGCCAAAGTCTAACTTCACGTCTGCTCTTAGAGTCTTGTTATATTTATGCGATAGCATGCGCACGTCGTAAAGGGAAAGCGGAGTTATCTTCCTGAGGCATTTTACGCACACTCTGTGCCAGCTAACGCATAAATAACTGCATGCTCTCGCACTCCGCTTCTCTGTGAACAAGAAACCTGGATATTTTTGCTTCTTTAAATCTTAGCTGAGCGCTTGTTTTATTTTCTACAAGCATCACTCTCGTGTAACGATTGAGCTGTCGAACGTTGAATTACCGCGAAAGAATGCGTTACGTGCGACGCCGAAGGAATTACGGGCCACCTTTTCCTCATTTACACACGGAAACGGGCTTCATATTAAAGTAATCAATTATTGTAAGGATATTGCCCTCAATACGACGGGAGAGGTTTGAAGCCCATTTTCTAGTTTATCTGAACAACTGTATTGTCATAACATGGGGTATGACATAAGGTGAAGTTGTTACTTCGCTTGTCCTAACGCTAAGAACTAATTATGTAGTAAGCACTATGATTATGTATACATATTAATTGAAATTCCTGCTCGTAAGCTGGCGGCTGAAAAATGGTATGTTATCTCATTAATATTGAAATGAAATGACATATTTGTGTAGATCGTTTGATAATGCAGACAGCAAAGTGCATTGCGAATCCTTGTTTTGCAGAATGTAAAAAAAAACATTTAACTTTAATCGATTCTATTCCAGAGTTCTATATTTGCATCCACATCTCTTTGCTTATTGCACAAAGAAATTCCTGCCATAATTATGCGGGAGAGCTGGGCGATTAAGGTACTGGGTCAATGGAACGCGTCCACCGTACTAAATGAAGGAGACCAGAAATGGCAGTGAAGACGTGACGGTAACAGCACACAGGCACACACGGCTCAACAGGCCAAAGGAGAACAGGTTTATTCCACCAGTTCCTACCATTAGCGTACAAAGCAGACCTTAATATGTAGCGGCGCTGCTTTTGGGTGGCTATTCCACTTACCATGAAATGAAAAACAGCAGCTAGTGCACGCACCGTAAAACACATGGCCAGTGCTGCCATGATCTTATGGTCTCCTCTCACTCCCTTAACTCATGTCAATGTCATCTCAACTCTCGCAATTATCATGCCAGCGTTTGCATGGCTACGTGTGTTTTTCCGGTTCGTGGAGAAATATTTCAGGGTATCGGAACGAAATGTTTTTCGTTCTGGTTTTAGTTTTGTTCAACTGAAAAAATTCCTTTGTGATTCGGCTCCAGAATGAATAAAAGGTCCGTAGCGTTCAAAACCGTCTTGACTCCCAGGAAAAATTTTCGACGCAAAGTAACGATAAAACATATTATTTATTTTTCTCAATGGGTCAATTCCGATATCATGCTCAGTGCCTTGAGCACTGAGCATGACCTCAGAAGCACCACATCATCGAGTGTACTCGCCGGTATTTGAGAACGTTGTTCCGACAAATCTTGGGTAACAAAGCGTTGGTAACAAAGTCCTAGCGATACTAACTAACTATCTCGAGGACAGGGACCTATTTCCCTCCACGATGCTGGGTTTCAGAAGGAATCTTTCCACGCAGGATGCGATGCTCCATCTTAAACACCAAATCATAGACAACCCTGGCAGATTCACTAGAGCCATCCTCGGCTTAGACTTAAAGAAAGCATTTGACAGTGTAACACATCAGGCAATACTCATCAGCCTTGAAGAGCTAGGATTAGGAAGGAGAACATACAATTATGTTCGAGACTTCCTAACCGGCAAAATGGCAAAGATCACCGTGGGAGACCTCGTCTCGGAAGAGATTGAGATTGGTAGCGCCGGCACACCACAGGGGTCAGTGATATCACCGTTGCTGTTTAATCTGGCATTATTCAGATTACTCGCGAAACTAGAAGAAATTGAGGGCCTTAACCACACTATATATGCCGATGACATTACCTTATGGATAAAGGAGGGTAATGATGGGCAGATAGAACAGACATTCCAAAGTGCGATTGAAACAGTCGAACAATACCTAGAGGGAACCGGATTGGTTTGCTCGGCGGAAAAAACGGAATTATTATTGTACAGGCGAACTCGCAGGGGCCGTAAACCAAACAGCTCGGTCCCGCCGGTAAGACAATTTAGAAACGGATGGGGAAGACAATGTAGAAACGGACATAGAATTGAAGACTGCCGATGATAAACCCATATCTAAGGTTGATAAAATCAGAGTTTTGGGACTGCTCATTGAAGCAAAAGGCAAGAATGGAGAAACCATTAGGAAGTTGGAAGGGGCAGTATCTCAAGTTATGAGGTTGATCAAAAGGATAGCCACATAGACACAGTGGAATGAAGGAAGGAAACATGATCAGACTGGTACAGGCGTTCGTTATCAGCAGGATTGTATACGTCGTACCCTACCTTAGATTGTACGCTGCAGAAAAGATTAAATTAGAACGCCTCATTAGGAAAATTTATAAACAAGCCGTAGGACTACCAATCAGCACTAGTACCGACAGGCTATTAGAATTAGGCCTGCACAACACAATAGATGAGCTCATAGAGGCGCAGCGGATAGCGCAGTACGAACGCCTTTCCAGGACCAAGACAGGAAGACACATACTAGAAAAACTAGGTATTGGGTACCATACTCAAAACGGAACCAAAGAGGACATCCCCAATTATGTCCGGGATACGATAACCGTTCTCCCATTACCAAAGAACATGCATCCCGTGTACCATAAAGGCAGAAGACAAAGCAGAGCAATGGTCATACGAAAGAAATTTGGGAATAGTAAAGACGAAGTATTTGTAGACGCTGCTAGATACAAGCACAGGCGCGGATTTACAGCCGTAGTAATTGATCATGAAAAGAAGTGCAAAACATGCGTTACGGCAAGCACAGTAAACATCGAGACTGCAGAGGAATTAGCTATTGCGCTAGCACTATCACAGACCGAAGTGGACGTAATAGTCAGTGACTCTCAGGCGGCAGTACGAAATTTCGCTAATGGCCGAATCTCTCCTGAAGCACTACGAATCCTAATGGCAGGTACCATAAGTCAAGAAAAAGATGTTTATTTAATATGGACACCCGCTCACACCTCCACCTCGCCAGGAGACAGCAATAATAATAAGACGGCGCATGACGTGGCTCGAGGGCTTACGGACCGAGTCACGGCCGATAATACCGCCGGCACCTTAGCGTCTCCTGAGAACGAGGATGGAGAGG
Source organism: Dermacentor silvarum (assembly GCF_013339745.2). Lineage (NCBI taxonomy): Eukaryota > Metazoa > Arthropoda > Arachnida > Ixodida > Ixodidae > Dermacentor > Dermacentor silvarum. Next base: position 111,436,937 of record NC_051156.1, on the reverse strand, counting down.
AGTGTGAATGGAAGGATCGTATCACCAGATTTAATGACATCACACAACACTACAAATTGCAAAGGTGCATTTTCCCACCACCTCACCAAAAGCTCAGCAAAAAGCAGTCTGTCGCATGGCGGCAATTACAGACCAGAACTTATCCGAACCCGGCGATCTCACATCTCATTTACCCAGACATGTGCAAGACAGATAAATGCAAAAACTGTGGTTCTAGAGCCAATCTGGAACATATGCTATGGGAATGTCGAGGCATAACAAACAATAATGGGGATGCAGCCTCTCGCGATCGCCTCCGCGTGCGCTGGGAGACTGTGTTGCTCAGCTCTGCCCTTGCCGATCAACTTTGGGCTGTCCAGCGGGCCGAGGAAGCCGCCAGGGCTCAAGAGCTCCTGGCAGTCACCTAGGCGGGACCATTTGCCCGTCCCACAAACTCGCAGGGCATTTAAATAAAGTTATTTGACTGACAAAGCGTTGGTAAAGAAAACAAAACGATAAACTCTTAGCGCGCAAGACCTCGGTTTTCCTACGACGCCGATCTCCTAGTGCCCAGTGTGGCAGGCTTAGATTAGTGGAGCCATGAGTGTAGCGCTCGACCGGCTATCGCTCTTCGCAATCGGCCGTTGAACTTACCCCACAAGGAATGCCGTCGGGTTCATTTTCAAAGCGAGAAGGATCGTCCTTGCACCTGTACACGCAGGTCAGCCTGTACGACTCCTGCCCCTGCACGCACCAGAAAAAAGAAATTGAACGTGATTCGCAAAATTTCTTTTTCTTTTTCGTGTTCAATTTTCCAGTTAAGTACAATAGCTTTCAATTTATAGGTAAATGGGTTGCTTATAGATATTGAAAGTTATAATGACGATCTCCGTTACGCTGTTCCCTCCGTGCTCGAGTGGGGTAGCGGATATAGTAAAAAAAAAAACACACACAACAGAAAACAGACAACCGCAGCCTTCTTTTTATTAATTTACACTTAGAAACATATGCGGTAGTCCAGGTGTTTCACGACCACTGAGTTCGTGTTTCCAATGATTACGACAACATATGCGTATAATATACAGAATTATTGTCTAATGGTGAAGACGCATGTTACCTGCGTTTTTTTTTAAACTGGCTAGTTGAAACCTTGCGGCTATTTCTTTTCTGAGAATGCTTACCGGTGGCAATGGAATGAGCCTTTCACATTTGCCGCTTTCGGACTGGTCCTTGGTTTGATCTGCGAGAGAAAGACAAAATGCGCGATTTATATACCCCTATATCTACCCTTTTTATAGTTGTGGTGCATGGTAATGTATGCAAAGCTATCATCCAAATGTGGTTCACATTCGGGAAATTTTGTGTGTGTGTGTGTGTGTGGTTTATCGCACTAATTCATTGTTCTTGAATTATGAAATGGAAATATGGGCAAAGGGTAACGATCCTCATTCTCAGTGAGTTCCAGAGATGACAATGAATTTGTTTCACTCTTTAAAAAATAAACGAGGCTTTCTCTTCAGCACTTGACACCGCTTTTAGCTCGGCTGGGCGGCTTGAAAGACCAAAAGCCGTAGCTTTCCATATTTAAAGCGAATATCTCATGAAAGAACGAAGCGAAAATTGAATTACCCTCGCTTTAAATTTTACAGTTCTGCCGATGCGTTTACAAGTGTCACTGTATACCTAACTTCGTGCAGAAGTATGTTGCCGCAATGTGCTATGGACTTCTTATTGCTTTTAACAAAACGTCTGCTTCTGCTAATACATTACAATTCTATGCAATATTACTGTATTTTGAACATTGTGTCATTTAACGGGAAGATGTAATTGGCACATAGAACGGAGGCACCTTCATTTGCAGGCTATGGCTCGTGAAGTGTGCCATTATTTAAAAAAACACCGCCCAAGAACTCCGTACAGATAGTTAACCAGAGAAACTGAAACGCGTGGTCACGGTGTTTATCACTGACTTAATCCGAATGGTTCATTAACGGCTTTCTCAATTATTGGTTACGTCTTTGTGTTTCCTAATGAGGTTACACGCACGTTTCGCTGCGACGCAGAGAACGACGTCACTGAACCTATGCCCTCAGTCCGCCGCTGTCGCATTTCCGTTTCGCGATTGTTCAAAATTAAATTGCTTGCAAATTAAATCTGTTGGTCACGTAAGACAATGAATTGCTCATTTCCACTTAAGCACTGGCTGATACCGCCGTAAACTAGGCCTCGGCAGTTACGAGGACAGAAGAGAAGTGAAATTCTACGCTGGAATGATGAGCGGCAACGGATCCAGCTATGGAAGAAGATGACGACCCTCGAGCCGTTGCTGATGACAGTTTTCAGCATACAGGCGACAGAGGGACGAATCGCTTAGCAACATTGAGCTTTGTTGTAAAATATTCGAGTACCACGTAGCTAGGAATAACCAACGTAATGTTTGCCGTCGCTTGGAGCAATGCAGACTATTTTGTTTCTACCTTGCATAATTGCAAAATTAGTTATTATTGTAATTCATTAACTTCTCGTGTATTACAATCATAGCAAAACTGTCTACCATAAAATTGTAGGCCTCCAAGAAAAATCCCCGATCCATATTTCTGTTGCTCTAGACGTGCTACATAAAGTTTTTTTCCCCCCAATCTTGAAAGAAGCCCGCAAACGCACGCGAAAAGTGTCGCGCGACTAGTCGGGCTGCACCTTTACGTGTTTTGCGGGATTTTAAAAGCGTTAGAAATAAAATTTAAGCCGCACTTTTAGCAATAGGAAAGTGGATCGGGATTTTTCGTGATGGCCTACAATGTTCTGATTCAGTAATCTTGCTCTGAGAATAATGTTTGAAAATGTAATTGGTTAATACTAAATAAATATGTAATTACGCGAAATACAAAAAACAGTGTGACTTGCAGTAAGCGACGACAAGCAACATACCTTGGTTCAGACCAGCTACGTGGCATGGTCGTATTTTTCTAATTTTGGCACAGGCTACTTGAGACACTTTGTACGCTGAAGAAATTATAGTGTACTTCAATGTGAATGCTTCCTATTCTGGGAACGTAATTTTTTTATTATTTTCCTTTCTTGCTTTTTGGAAAAAGTTTGGAAGGAAATACATTTCACTTATATCGCATTTCATATTACTACTGCGCGGAGTGAATAAGCGCCTACTGGCATTATATTCCCAAGAAAGCTTAATATTGAATATCACTTTTGAATTGACCTAATTCCGTTCCACTTTACAGCAATGAAACATAGTAAATAATGCCAAAAAGAAGTTGGGTATTGTGAAAATTTTTGCACTGTGCAGTCCCTTTTGTCGTTGTCGTAGTTTGCGCCTGATCAGTTTCCCATCGAATGGAAACCGAATATCAGTATTTTCGACATTACCTCTTTTTGATAGCTCGTTCGGACTAAACATGTTGTATACGCAATCAAAAGGGTGTCTAAGCTAATTCAAAATCATTTGTAGCT
>NC_051156.1:111257855-111433390 GCF_013339745.2 Dermacentor silvarum | reverse complement strand
CTTTAATATTTGATCTAGGCATGGGAAAAATGAAATGGGCGGCCGCATATACAAAACGCGATGAATGACGATTGTGATGAAGCCTTTCAAAGTGATATAGTACAAACAGCCTCCGGTGTTTAAGTGATGGAAGGGTAAGGCGATGCTTTGATGTCAGTAATACGGGAATCACGGGGGTAATTTCTTGTTTTAAATCGAGCAGCTTATTTTTAACACACTTTAATCTTTTATTAAGTACATTTCGTGAGGGCTACAAATGAATTGCGCACTATTCTACATTGGCACCGTAATAGTGGCACAAAAACTGCATGGGGGGTTAGCACAGTCATTAAAGATGTGACTGTTTCAGAAGCGTTAATTTTCATTTGCTATGGATACGCCAGATGACAATGATTGTCAAGGTTTCTGTGCAAATCAGTGTTGTCGTTGATGCCAGTAATCCGTCTATGAATCTCACAGTCGGCAGCAAATAAGCGAGTCGTAGATGTAAGGTGTTTACTTAAGTCCTTATTGTAAACGAGAAACAATATCAATTCAGTCCAGTCAAAATTATTCAGTCCTGTGGTACGGCGGATTGAACGAGGTATAATAAAAAGTAACATTAATTTACGGAGACAAACTAAGAGCCGCTACAAAAGTATACTACTTATCCAGTTGGCAATGTTGCGGTTTTTGTAAAGACTGTCCAGTTTCATTATCAAACTGGTGTGAGGGAACTTATCAAGACACACAGAAACACAGTGTCACAACGACATCGTTATGACGAGCACCGGCACGGAAAAAATGTTGGAAAAGAATCTCACTTGCAGACGCAAATCTATGCGCAGGCAAAGAGTGACCATATTGGCTATAAAGCGGACTGTCTGGCAACATAGCTTCGCTATACTTCAGCATCTCGTAACCACTTCTAAAGAGCCAATTTTAAAGTTCGTACGGTAGTGCGCGGCCTAGACGGCGCATTACACTTTTAGTGTATACACAAAATTGCGACATGGCCTGGAGAGGAGCGGGAGCTTTAATTAAATTGAGCTATTAACCCACTACACACCTAAATATACAAGTAATAACGTCATTAAGTAACATTTCTAAATATCGAAAAAAATATCTAAACGCACGCGTACGCTACCCAGCATGGCGTAGATTAGGGTGAGCAATTCGAGAAAGCGAATCCAAAATAACTATGGCTCTAAATATCTAAATATTTTGTCCGCTTACGGAAAAACTGCATATCTCTGGGCAATATATTTACTTTTCATAAATAAAATATGAAGTCATTTAGATAGAAGTACCTCTTGCCGAAAGCGATAATTTTAACACTTCCTTTTCAAACGTTCTTCTTCTTTCTGGGGTTTTACGTTCCAAAAACAGTTATGATTATGAGGAACGCCGTAGTGGATGGATGGATGGATGGATGGAGAACTTTATTTGGTCCTGCAAGGCTATGGGGCGACCCATAGAGGGGCTAATCCCACGTCGGGACCGGAAGACTGAGCTTCGATACCGCGTCGTGGGCTTGCTGGACTGCCCAAAGTTGTTCAACAGACGCCGTAGTGGAGGGCTCCGGATAACTTTTCACCACCTGGGGTTCTCTAACGTGCACTACAACGCAAGCACACGGGCGTTTTTGCACTTCGCCTCCACAGAAATGCGGCCGCCACGGCCGGGATTCGATCTCGCGACCTCGTGATCAGCTGCGCAATGCCATAGCTAACTGACCCACCGCGGCGGATTCCTTTTAAACAAAGGAACGACATTTTGTTCGGTATCGATATGTCCCACTTTTATTTGTTGTATAATGTTGCTACTGTGTTTTCTTTTCATGTCCCGGCATCTAAGCGCAAACGCATCGCAAGATGACGTATATGCTGGCACATCATTAGAAAGACAGATGAAGAATTTCTCTTAAAATTCGTTTTTTTTTTTCAAAACTGAACGGCTTTATCAAGGTTCTCTGGGGCTGCACGCTCGACTAAGTTTTTTGACAGACTTTGTGTCAGGAGAAAGCTGGTTTCTTTTCTGCTCTATTGACATCATTTCAATAAAAAAACGTGAAATTTTCCATCCATTTATTGAGCAGTTGCGCGATGACACTTATAACAAGTAGCTGCTTGCGTAGAACACTATCGAACAAAACGAAATCGCACTGAGTATACCACCACAAGGCACAGGACTGTATGATCCACTCGGAGTACTTGAGGAAGGCAATAACGTCTCCGATTTGACTGGGCTTGCTTCACTGGGTTCACCGGTTAAGACGTCCGGCTCTGTGGTGACCCTCGTGTGGCGACTATCATTGCGGCCTTGAGTTGAGGCTGTGTAGTCGCTGGTTAATCCTTCCTTTCCAGTCGATGTCTCTTCCTCGGTGCGATGCTCATCAGTGAATACTGTTGCATTTTCGGTCACCAGTTCAGTAACCAGTTCTTTGGTTTCGGCTGTAATGTTGGCTGTGGTAACCGTATCTTTGATGGAAGGTACTTGAAATGTGGCATTAACATCACGCATTAAACTTGCAGTCGTCGCAACCCGCTGTTCTGTGCGAGTTTGCATGGAAGATACTCCATTTGTGTCATTTGGGGGTCTCTTGACATCGTCGCTGCTTAATACTTCGTTTACAGCCGTTGTCTGCTCATTGGTGCCGGGTGTTGCGGTGGGCCGTTGGTCAGCTGCGAGTAAGGTCGCACTTACGGTTGCCATTTCGGTTACCAGTTCCTCATCCTTAGTTGTAGCACGGGATGTAATAACCGTATCTTCGGTAGAAGGTACGTCAGATGTGACATTACCTGCGAACACTAAACGCGCAGCCGTCGGAAACCTCTGCTCGGTGCTATCTGTTGTCGAAGGTACTTGAGTTGCGTCATTTGGCGGTCTGTTGGCATCGTCGGCGCTTACGCATTTTCCGCCTCTGCAGACACCTGTTCTTCGAATGAGCTGCGTTAAGAGGAAACGGGTAATAATAAACTGTTTTGAATGCACTTATTTTTTTAAGACAGAGTGTACAACATACAAAACGTTACATTAGAGCTAGGCAAAGCATATGTGATGCCATAGGTATTTTGATATAGATATGGAAAAATGAGATAAAGAGAAACAAAGAAAGTCATATTTGCTGAAAGGCAAATGTTCGTCCTCATTCAATGTCCCTATGCCACGGTACTTCGAAATTTTGGTTATAACATAACAATTAATTTTAACGTTTCCTTTGCCTGCCTCTGTGTTTCTTTGCATGGCTGTCACTAACAAAACATCAAGGTTCTCGGCGTCGTTATTTTGCGTCTGTCATATACATTATATAACATGAGTTTTAAGTATTTTGGAACAACAATTGAGCATGGTGCAGTCTTGCGAACTCTACTGTCCATGCGAGCGCTTCAAAGAACAAAACCTGAGCGAAAACATTTATGACAAAATTCGGTTCTTTATCGAAATATCTACTAACCAAGGTTCCGAGTAAACTCGAGACATCGAAGGCAAGCGACAACGGCGGACTGCGGGCATACCGTCAGTGACGTCGTTCTCTTCGTCACAGCCAAACGTATGTGTAACCTCATAATTGAGAAATACTTTAATGAATCCTCGGGATAAACGCAGTAATAAACATCAGGACCGCACGTTTCAGCTCCGCTGGTTAACCATCTTCAAGGAGTAGAAGGGCCGACCAATTTTTTTTTTATTCAATCGTCCTCATCACATATTCCTATCTCTCAATATACGCATATTTTTCACCAAATACTAAGGAACATGTATAATGTAATCTCTGTGGATCAAACGCGCCAGTTATAGTCTGAAACTTACCCCGCAGCGAATACCGTCAGGTTCATTTTCAGAGCGGATGGGCCATCCTTTGCATGTATAAGTGCACTTGAATGTGGAGGACGGCGCCGACTGCGGACAGAAAAAACAAAACAACGTTGCACAGCATTAACATTTATATTATCAATGTACGAGCAGATTTTGTTTTCGCCATATGTACTCTACTTACACAACAACCTATAACATTAAGCATCGGATTGTAATAGCTTCTATACTAGTATATTGATTCCCGTTTAACTTCACTCTTGCTGCGCAACTTGACTTTTCATAATTACGATTCGTCTAAAACTGCGTCAGTACGTGTATCGAGGTGCATGTATACAAACAGCACACAATTACGCAAAGACAGCAATTCACTTAGACGGTTTTTAACTGAAAAACCATGCTCCAAAATATACAAGGCACATACCTTCTTTTTTAACTTCTGAGCTTGGAGCTTTGTAATTTGATCGTGACAATGAGATATCATCTCGCCTAAATGAGCGCGTTTTGTCTTTCAAACACAAAATAGATGTTGCAATAATTGTGTGCGGTCTTGAAGAAGCACTTCAAATGCAATAGGTATAGTGTAGAAATAATGTGACATAGCAATGCAAATAAAATAAGCTGGTATGCTGTGGAAATCATGCCTTGAGCCAGCGGTAAGGAGAAACATCACTGTTCATTCACATGGGGGTGAGGAGGGGGGGGGGGGTGTTGAATCTAGCCGGCAACCTAGCAAGTCAAGAATAGAGGAGCCGCCAATGTGCACACAAGAAACTTTAGTTTCAATGTTTTGAGCGTCAGCGACGAAGACTCAGTGGGGTATCATAGGCTGCCTGTCCCGAAGCGCAGAGCAATTATATCGCTTCCATATGCACAAGCGGAGAGGAAAGAGTGGATTATGCTCTGAAGGCGGGGATTGGCCCATTATTAAGCAGGAGAAAAAAATGGCAGTCACTTAAGAATACTTGTGTGATTTGAATGTGAAAGCAGGAGCACTTGTCTAAGTTATCAGCTTAAAATAAAACTCCACCTTAATCCACCTTGCTCTCATTTGCACGAACCTAAATACACCTTAATCCACCTTGGTCTCACTTGTACCCACCTTAATCTACTTAGTTCCACATTAATTCAATTAAGGGAGTGGGCCAGGTTCGACACCTTGGCTGCTCACCGTGGGATTTCGCAGTGCGTGCTGCAGCAGCACCAGCGCCGGGAACATGACGTCATCACTTGGTCACGAATGATACCATCGAATGATAACAACGGACGTCGGATTTCCCAATTCATTTGCATTAAAATACGGCAGATACAACATGCCCTGTTGTAATTTAGATACATCGAAGCTTTCCCTCAATGCTTCAGGAGTGTACTTCCCGTTGATCCTCGTTAAGGGCCAATGTTGTACGCTCGGCTTCACGCTTATGCTTAAACTGGAGCAGGCGCTCACATTGAGCAGCACCTTTCGCGGCGTATTGAAGTCGTGCTTGCTCGGAGCAACGCTTCTCTTGCTCCACTTTCTGATGTTCTCTCAGGTTTCGTTTGTGTGGCATTTTTGCGAACAACGCATTGTACCGCTGCAGGGGAAAAAGATTAGCACAATTGACCGAGCACCCGAGCAGACAAATCTCGGTATGCGATGCTGTTGTTCCCTAGCACGCCTAAAATACATTATGTCTTTGAATCACGAATCACCTTGCACTATAGATAGCAGTGTGCATGGGAACAAGAGCGCCGCGTACCGCAATTTCCCTGCTCCGGTCATCGATTACTTGTGCTAATTTTTTTTCGTTGCAGCTGTACTTTTGAACGCAACCAACGTAATCGTGGTTTAAATTAGGCAAGCAGGCTTTTTGAGCCGTTTCTCCGGTAGCCATCCTGGACTGGGGGCGAAGATGCGGCCGTACATGCGGTTGCCAGGGGGCGCAACGGCATGTGCAACCTGTAGCCATGTCCTCCCCATGCCCTCTCTTCCATCTCATTGCGACTAGACGTGCTAGACGTAGCCGTCGTCCCACGACCGAGTGTGTGTGATTCAGCAGCAGCAGCAGCAGCAGCAGCAGCAGCAGCAGCAGCAGCAGCAGCAGCAGCAGCAGCAGCAGCAGCAGCAGCAGCAGCAGCAGCAGCAGCAGCAGCAGCAGCAGCAGCAGCAGCAGCAGCAGCAGCAGCAGCAGCAGCAGCAGCAGCAGCAGCAGCAGCAGCAGCAGCAGCAGCAGCAGCAGCAGCAGCAGCAGCAGCAGCAGCAGCAGCAGCAGCAGCAGCAGCAGCAGCAGCAGCAGCAGCAGCAGCAGCAGCAGCAGCAGCAGCAGCAGCAGCAGCAGCAGCAGCAGCAGCAGCAGCAGCAGCAGCAGCAGCAGCAGCAGCAGCAGCAGCAGCAGCAGCAGCAGCAGCAGCAGCAGCAGCAGCAGCAGCAGCAGCAGCAGCAGCAGCAGCAGCAGCAGCAGCAGCAGCAGCAGCAGCAGCAGCAGCAGCAGCAGCAGCAGCAGCAGCAGCAGCAGCAGCAGCAGCAGCAGCAGCAGCAGCAGCAGCAGCAGCAGCAAGCACGAGCAGCAGCAGAGCAGCATGTTTCTCATGGACTGCTGCTGCTGCTGCTGCTGCTGCTAGAGGCGCGGGTGTTTCGCCAAGAAAGCTTCGTTTTAAAAGAATCAACGCAGTCACACGTGCGCCGCAGAGGTTGAATACGGATCAAGACAGCACAAACGCCTGATATATCATAATTGTTTTTCAACTCCGATACTGAAAAGCATAAACGATGTCTTGTGATAAACAAGTGCTTCGTGATGGTAGCCGTTCGTTATCATATGCGCACAGCTGTAACTAGGCAGTTTCGAGCGTTACTACAAAACTTTTGCCCGTATTTTGCTAAAGAAAAAGTGGCAAAATTAACGCGCTAGCTAACGCTGATAAAAGAAACGAACATTTCTGTCGACTCTTTCCTTACCGAGAAAAAAGCTCTTTCACACTTTCTATCTTCCAGTTCATCCACCGGCTGGGCTGCAAAACAAGAATTTTTCGGTGAGTTTTACTCTCTATTCGCACCACTGAGGTCATTATTATCAAATAAAATATGCTGACAATATAAAAATCAGTAAGAACTGGCGAAACATCAACTTGCAAAATATTACTTCAGGAAGTAGCGTTTTGCTTAAAAATTGGTGGACAATCAATAAATCTTGTGGAGATAAATGACAGCGCTCACAGCACCTGCTTGCTTTGTTTATGCTCGTATGTATCATGCCAACATGGGCTGCACAAACTCAGTTATCAAGATGCATCCTAAAACAGTTGTGAAATAAAATACGCAAAAAGCGAAATAGCTGCATAGCCTACGCTAATCCTCTTGATTGAAACTTCACTAACTTTGTTCTTGGGTTTCCGTAGAACTTACAATACCTTAGGCTGGAGTGAATTGTTAGCAAAAAGCCATAAAATAGAGCCGCTATACATGTCACTAGACTCAATCACTGTTTTAGTGTTCATTAAACATAACAGGGCAAATGACGTAAGCTGGACCATAATTAGCGTCCGGAATATGATTCCTAAGGTAGGCCTATTAAGATGTAGTCATTGCACTGTACAGTGCGTTGAACAGTGTGTTGTAAGTGAACTGTACAGTGTGTTGAAAGTGAAGACGCTCATTGATATCTTGAACACTGCGGCAAACAAATAAATGCCGCAATTGGCAACAAGTATTGCTCACTATTCCGGAACAGGTATACATAGGCAGTTACGCATTGACTTAACCTGAACAAGTGTGGCTGAAAAGTATCTTATAAAACTTAAAAGTCTTTCAAGTAATACTTTAATTGAAGTAAATGATGTCACATCACATTACAAACAGAGACAGAATATGGAGTCTTGTCTTTATATAAATAATTAGTACGTTTATTTTTTAAGTACACTTCCAATGAACCGCTGCGTTAGAATCCCTTGACGGATTTGCAACGAGATTATAAAATAGGTATAGATATAGTAGCAAGACAGGAAGAGCTACTGGCAGAATCACCATGCCCCAGGTAGAATAGTTAAATACATTGCATCGTTTAGAGCGCTCCGCTAAGTCAAAACAGTGTCTTCAATTTACTATACAATGACAAAAAATACACGACAGATGCTTTCAATGGGGGTAAGACGACGGAAAAGACTGGTGCAAAAGTGGATGGCTGCCTGGCCATGGCATCCTTCCTCTCTGCCTTTTTATCCACTCCTGATTTTTCCAGACTGCCAGTTGTACAGCGGCGAAAGTGTCATTCCCACCCGATTAAGGTAACTCGAGCTTTGATACAGGCAGGGCCAACAATATTTTGCTTGAAACTTGCCGATATGGCGAGGAGACGTCAATGATCGAACAAGTGACGCAAGCAACGGGGTGCGTCACACCATTACGAACGCCATTCTTTTATTTTATATGGAACCCACGGGGTAAAAGTTACAGAGCATGAGCATTGCCCCTGAGCGCCTGTGACGCACATAAGCATAGCTGACGGAAATTTTGATCTCCGAAATCGTGAAAATGTTTATGCAGTTTAAAAGTATTCTGCCTAGAAAAGGGGAACAACCTTTTGGGCAAACCCTGTGGCCGGTGTTGTGAATCCTCGTACAGAACATTTAAACGCGTTAATGTTGTATTTAACATAACCACATTTGTGCCTGCTTCTTTTCCGCACTTCATCAAACTTATTTTGATTATGGATATCGCTGTCATCGTGCTATGTCACTGTCGTTGTACTGCATACATTCGATCAGTTTTCTTAGATTACCAATGAAATATTAATTGATCAACCCGATGGTGCTAAAGTTAAGTGTGAAAAGTGTCAACGAAGAGATGACATGCTGTGAAACATTATTTTACGCATATTTATTAGCACAAATGGAGGCAAGAAATTCCTCCGAACTTTTATGGCCGCTGTCCATGCTATAATTTTAAAATCTGAATGAAGACACTCACTAGATGGGTGGTCCCAATTTCCGCCTGTGTGTTCTACGACAGTGCTGAAGATTCCTTTAGAAAAAATTTAAAGTGCTTTCTGGGGCGCTGAAGCTAATTTGCTGTGACCCAATTTATTTATTTAGTCTGAATGCCTTCCATTGCTATAGAGATGAGTGCGGAAACCCGAAGGAAGGAGTTACACGAAGCGATCACTATAGCGAAAATGTGAACATAGCATTTGGCCTGTAGATAAACTGTTCTATACAATAAAAATATCAAGTCGTAAATGTATACATTGCACATCAAAAACTTGAAATCTCAGAAGCATCTGACTCAAGAAACGTTCATGCGTAAATAAAAAGCAACTATACCTTTCGACACAAGCGTGCATGCAATGAAAGCAATGGTGAGGCAAGTCAAGGGAAACTGGAAGCTGAGTAGCGCCATAGCTCTAAGCACCAAGTGAATACGAGGGACAGCGGCCTTTCACTTATGTTTCAATACAGGGCGCGGTATCGGAACGGAAACACGGAGGATTTCTTAATAAACTGTTATTGGTAGATTTTGAACGAGATTAGCAGGCCATTCTTTCCCACGCGCATAGAAATCACCCTTACGGTAGCAAGCTCTGGGCCATCACTCTGATATTTGGCTCTTTATGTGAGAGAAAAAATTATCTACGAGCAATACAAGAAAATTGGTATGAGAAGTCTGGGAACTGGCAAAATTGGCGGGAGGAAAAGAACATGGGCCTATCGCTTTTAATCACTATCGAGTCGAGTGTTGTTTCTTTATTGCGTCCTATATACGAGTTTATGTCACCAGTGACCGAACCTGGATAACGCAATATAGATAACGGATAATGAATTGCTCCAGTTTCCTAATAAACTTCACGGATGTTTGGCAGCATATCGTCTGCTCAGGTTTTGTTTGCAAATATTCCATTTTATATTCACACACCTTGCAGCACACGTTTACAGGTGTTTTGTAATGAAGTAATCTTGCTAAGGTGAAAACATTTTTTATCTGATATATATTTCCGAAAACGTGCACAAATTGTGTCATTCACAGAAGTCACTGAATTTTCCGCAGCTGCCGCTGCTGGATTCGTCGGTAGCCGACTGGAAAAGGTCGTTAGGCTCCATAGATAAGGTAGCGCAACTCTCAATTTCTGACTATCCTCTCCCTCTAATTCTCGTCCCACGTGAGCGGCTTTGGCAGCAACAAAAGGATTCAAATGCGTAAAGGCTAAGACAAATGGCTTCTGATTTTCGTCCTTTTGCATTCACCATCAATACTTGTTCCAAAACGGCATTTCGTACAGGAAATCCTTATTCATGCTTATGTTGGCGTAATTAATGCTACGCGAAAAGACTGGAACCTTTGGCCGGCGCTATGGTATCAGTGCAGTCACGTAGGAATTATACGCGACCGCACCAAGCAAATCCCGCACGTGTAATGGCAGGAGAGCGCGACATTGTGGACGATGGCGGCTGGATGAAAGAATCCCGCTGCCTGGAAATTTTTTATCATCGAACCTTATAATAGACAGCTGCTAGCGGTAGCTAATAGGAACAATACACGCCAAGCCACAGCCATGCTACAGTAACGAAAGTTTGAAGAAACAGTTGCAATCACCATGTAGCAGCCTTTATCTGCATAATTTACAACTTTGCCAATTCGCCTTTTCATCTTCATCATCATCGTCAGCCTATATTTATGTCGACTGCACGGCAAAGACCTCACCCTGCGATCTCCAGTTACCCCTGTCTTGTGCTGGCTGATTTCAACTTGCGCCTGCAAATTTCCCAACTTCTTCACTCTACCTAGCTTTCTGCAGACCTCTACTGCGCTTCCCTTCTCTTGGTATTCATTCTGTAACTCTAATGGTCCACCAGTCACCTATCCTACGCGTTACATATCCTGCCCAGCTTCATTGTTGCCCTTTATGCCAATGAGAATATCGCCTACCCCCGTTTGCTCTCTGATCCACACCGCTCTGTTCCTCTCTCTTAACGTAAGATCTAACATTTTTGGTTCCATCGCTCTTTGTGCGGTCTTTAACTTGTTCTCGAGCTTCTAACCTACAGTAAACAGCATTCTAAAGATTCTATGTGCATGTTAGGAATCATACTTCAAAAAGAATACATTTGTAATTATTATATACGCTCATCATCATCAGATCCGACGTTTCATGTAACCCTTGATAAAATGGTGGGCATAGGAATGTTAAATAAACTAGAGCCCTTTCACTACTGTGAAGATGGAAGCCAGCGAACCTGTGACTATGGTGGGTCTGCTATAGTGAATTTATATATTATCATTATTGACTATATTGAGCGTCTTCGGCATGTTCGTAAAAGAGCAAGGACACCAGCGTCTTGTTTTCGCCCGGCGCGATGGCCAAGTAGTGCGTTTGCTGCGTCAAGTCTGCCCCATCTCCATACACTAGCGTATGAGCCACAGCGCACATAGCCGCGGCACACTGTATGGTGTCGTCAGGATCCTGACGTCAGGATTCTGGAAGATGTGGTTAAACGAGAGCCCGTCCCATAGCGAGTCTCAAGGACAACTGCTGATCCTCACGAGACAAAGGGGCACCACGATTCATGGGACGTGTAGCCGCCGGGTATCGCGACCCTTAAACAGGCATCTGCGGTGGAGAGGTGTGTAACAATGGGCCATCGATCATCCGTTTTGACACCTGTGTTAAGGCACAACTGGCGGGAAACCGGCACGAAAAGCCCCACGCACATGGAGCCAAAGCCAACACTTGTTGGTTTTTTCTGCCGGCGGTCACGATCCTGGGGAGCCTAGCCCTCAACAGCATCGCTGTAAAAATTTGCTTCAAGTTTCGCTTGGAGCACTATCCAACAAAAATGAGATATTCTACAAGACAGCATTTAGCCAATGAAGCGCGGTAAACACACCGCACTCTGTTGCACCACTTCAGGTGCAATTTTGGCGTGTGGAAATAACTCTTTATCTGCTGAATTTTCTGCAACGCTGTGTACCAAGCATTATCCTATCGTCATTGCTGAGATTTCGTAGAATGCTCGTTCATAATTAATCCTGAGCGCACTGCTCGGGAACGGAGGTATTTTTATGAATCTTGCTGAATCACGATTCGCACACTGGAGTTCGGCCATAATCCCTTCTTTGGCACAATCGGAGAAATTAAATTTTCTTAATAAGAAGCACTGCATTAAAATTCCGGCCTACGTTTACCGGTTGGTACACTTACAATTGTTGTATACTTTACATACGGCGAAACAACAGCTGTAATAAAGGACGGCATCAACCCTGATTGTATTGTAGTGTTTTTGTCCACAGAACGTTCACGCACAAAGAAAACATGGAAAGAGTATTGATAACTACCTTAGAATAAACAAAGGTTGTTTATGGGGCACTGTTTAACACAAAAACATGCATTTTCGAAGATATCATCGGGCCAAATTTCTGCCTTTATGCGTGAATCAAAGCACTACAAATATCTTGCAGAGATCATTGAACCATCATTATAAGTGTAAGTGAATACCCAAGTGCCTTCATAAAGGCATTGGGATAATTAACTGAAGGAAGAGCTCGAAGGCGTTTACTTTTTTCATTCGGAATATTAAGGTAGTGTTTGTCGTTTCTTTGTGCAATCATGTAGTAAACGGAGACGTTAACCAGAATACATATAGGGATAATATAGGCAATGTGGAAAAGCACGAGTTATTTCCTCAAGTTTAGCTTGAGAAGCTTGAGATCGTCGTTTCCCTTCCTTTTGGTCCCGTGAAACGGAACGGCTGCAAAGAAAGGGTAAAGAGATGGTTGGCGGTATGTTGCCGAGAGTTCTCGCTTGACGAGCCAAACACATCGGGATAATCCGTGTTCAGCAGCGGGTGCCTATGGCAGTTTGCTCGGCAAACAGGTGCTCGGCTTATGACACTGGCCGATTCTACCCACCACGAGGAGTGGTGATCAGAACTGAGAATACGTGCCGCGTTTACGACCCTGATAGGCCGCGGCATTTGGTGCCGAAGCTTTTTCGGCTACGTGCTTTCCAATGGGATTGAGTGGGACGAAAGCGATTGCTGGTAACCAGATGTACTATCGCCCCAAAAAGTTTACGGACCAAGGGATCTGACAACAAGCTGAATATCTCAGCAGCCTCAAAACGCAGCCTGGTATTCCCATTTCCATCCTCTACTGGTATCTGCGCCCAACATTGTGATGTGAAGTTTTACTGGCTACTTTTGAAGGCTGACTGGTTATTAAGCGTTTTCTGAGATCCCGTGGTCCGTAAACGTTTTTGGTCTATAGTACCTGTCAGCCGCCTGGCCCCATGGAAATGCGGCGGGCGCGTGGCGACGCTAACGGTTCCGGGACTCGCGACTTCGCCCATTAAGGCTGATTCACACTAGGTCGACATGGCACCGATTCTGGTATGCCGGCTGTTGGCGACAGTGTTTTCCATCTTGTAACCTTATGTCACCATTAGTCTTCAGACCAAAATTGTTGTCGTGTCGGGAACAGTCTTTAGGGAACAAAGCTGTCTTCCAGAGGGGTGACAATCGGCGCCGTGCCACGTGCATTTTCCTTCGGCCGTTTTGACGGCGAAAGCTAAGAAGTTTGCGTCTGCCTCTGGCTCCAGACGCGCGCAGGTCAGGCCTCTCATTAGCACAGAACACGTGTACGCCATAAAGATTGTCACAGCGCGCACCGTGGCCGTTCTGACAGTCGTGAGAAGCCCTTTCAAGGCTAAAGGGAGCCGACGGGTTCGACCCCGAGGAGATGTAGACTTCCATGGAGTGTTTACTCACCACTCCGAGGGCAAAGTATACGCGAGCCTCAAATGCTGTAGTGACAGCTTCCGTAGACGTATGGCCCGCAATTAGTACACTATTCCATGTTCCGAAGGTCCTACGCATGTACGAGCTTGGGACAAGGTGGGACAGCTTATGTTTTTCACCCTACCGTCTTAGTTTGCAGGTCCTTCCTGCTTTTTAGTACTTTATTGCGCCCGCTGTTGAACGCACGATTGCTTAGCGTTTGTCGCCCTCTCCATCGTTAGATATTTTACATGTTAGACTGCGTGACAGTGCCCACAGAAACAGTTCTGTTTCGAGTGTGTGTGTGTCGTTTTCTTCCTTTCTTCTTTTCTTGTTATTTCTTTCTCTATCTCACCTATCGCATCTCTTTACCCCTCCCCCAGTACAGGGTAGCCAACCAGAGATAATCTATGGTTAACCTCCCTGTCTTTTCTTTGCCTTTCTTTCTGTCTCTCTCTCTTCATATGTTTTATTTGTGGGAGAGAAAAAACACATTGAAAGGTGGTAAAAAAAGTGTGTGTAGATGAGGCTGAATGCTTACCCGCCGTGGTTGCTCAGTGGCTATGTGGGACTGCTGAGCGCAGGTGGTGGTGGAGAAAACATTTATTAGGCTATAGAGGGACTGAGGTATGCTTGGACGAGCCCGTAGGGGACAGGTCCTACAAATACTAGGTGGAGGTCCCTAGTGTGGGACCCCAGTGGCGGTAGCCGCCGCCCGGGTGCGTCCGACTAAGGCTTGTTGGGCCCGTAAGTTGTGGCTGCCGAGCATGGTCGCCTCCCAGTCCTTTCGGATTGGGTTGGGGATGGGGGGAATAGCCGGGTTGGAGGGGCAGGCCCACACCGTGGGTGGGCCTGCCCACACACTGTGGTGTCACACCGCAGCACTGTGTACACTTGCGCTGACCGTCTCTAGCGTTGAGTCTCGGACGCCCAAGTGGAGAAGTAATACATCTACACTCCAGAGGAAGGAAGAAGAACCTGGATCTTACCGGCAGCAGTAGATATCAGTAGATTTTTCATATATGTGTGCTCTATAGTGGTGCTAGAACCAACTTGCAAGGTGACTACCATCCTTCTCACTCGCTGCAAGAGCCATCTCCCATCGCTACTACGAAAAGAAAAAGAGGCGGTGTAGGAAGAGGGATCTGCATTGCGGACGCTCCGCCACAGCAGCTAAACCTCCAGGTCACAGAAAGCTCTCATGCGACAGTGTGTAGGTCTAACAGAGCTACAATAGTTGACGTTCAGCGATCATCACGCGTAGAAGTCGTTTGTGTGAGAGCACGTGACCTTTGTTTTGGCGCCTTTGGGTCGGCGGTGAATGTCGTATCGTTGCCTACTACCATGGAAACAGGCAAGAGAGTCAATGTACGCTGACAATGCGAATATCTTTATTTAGTCACCCACCACGGCAGCGTAGTGCATATGATGTTCCGCTGCTGAGGTCGAGGTCACATATTCGATGACGGCCGCGGCGGCCGCATTTCGATGAGGGCGAATCGCAGTAACACTATTGTGATAAAATTACGCGCACTTCACAATAAGCCCAGTTGTTAAGAGTATTCTGGAGTAACCTAATACGACGTGTCTCATATTCGAATGATGGTTCGCGTACCTATATACCTGCATGTTATATTTTGTTTAAGCTTATTGGCCTCAATCTTTTTCGTGGTAGTTATGCTTTCACCACTGGTGTGAGGATGTCGCGAAACCAAATTGCAGGGCGTGTTCGTCTCCGAATATCAAGTATAATAGATCTTGGAGACGCACGTTCTGTTGCGCGAGAACTTTGCGGCGTCTAAAGGTTTAGATGTTGTGGTGGAGCGCAAGCGAAGAGCCGCCTCCCTCTTCCCACGCCGCCGTATCCCCCTGGGGCGGCGGCGGAAGAGGGCGCAACGGGAGAGGAAGGAGGCACTCGTCTTCCACGCCGTATTAGCACTGCTGCATGGTGACCCCACACGTACGCTGAATTAGGCTTATATGAAGATGTGTTGGTTAAGAGCTCTGTGCTCAACGTAACTACGCAATCAAACAAGAGACTCTACCTGAAACAAATATGCCGCTCCAAGCGCATGAGTCCTTTAACAAAGCGAATAGCTTTCTGAAAGTGTTCGGCCATTTGGACACATTGACTATCAACGGTAATAGCATGTGCATCATTTGTTTTTATTTTTCTTTAGAGTTCTCTGATACCTACTCATCATGACAGCTGTCGTCCTGAGAGCCGATAATAGAGGGTTGTTTCTCGCCTGATGTGTCTTGTTCAGCTATCAAATACGAAGCCTCAGAAAAAGAAAAAAGAAAACGGATTGTTATACGCGAAGCCCAGGTGCATGTTGTTTGAAATCTTGAGAAGAAACCACCAGTAAATATTCAGTACCTAGTTTGCAAATAGTTAAAAAAAGATATGCGCTATCTTTAAAATCCGCGTTCTAATTACAGACATGTGCCAAATAGCACGAGACGTGAAAATAAGATTTTTTTCTAGAAGCTACACATGACGTGTTTATATTTTTCCGGCGATAACAAAGAGCCCGCGAAATATAAAAGATGCCATGTGGTCATTCAAATGCGCGTCCGGATAAGCAGCACCATCACGGAGTATCAGTACATTCGTTAAGCTGAGCTGAAATCACTGTGGTGCAGTAAAATGGCTCCGAGTGCACTCTTGTTTCAATGACGCGCCAACAGCTCGCAGTGGACATTTCGTGCCAACACGAAGTGAACGAACAACTCTGAGTGGCGACGCTGCATCACAAATGTTACAAACTGTAAAAAGTTATGAGGTTTTCCGTGCCAAAACCACGATCACGCACGCCGCAGTGGACACTCTGGAATAATTTGGACCTCCTGGGGTTCTTTAAATTGCACCTAAATTTAAGTACACTGGTGTTTTATGGTGGTAAACCCGTATGGGTTTCCTTTGTAGAAATTGCTACATTTGGGTGGATGTCTCATTTTCCATTTAATAACTATTATATTGCATAAAAATATTGTTGTGACATGTGGGGGGCATAAATAGGCACAGTTCATGAGATTACACGATGCTTAAATTGAAAACGAACAAAATCGTACGAATCGCGTTTTGATATATAGCATTTATTTACCGCTTGTTAAAGAACTCAAGGTCGTCAAAATTTATTCGCAGTTTCCCCTACGGCGTGCCTCATAATCAAGTCGTGATTTGGGCACGTATAACCGCCGAATATATTTAGTTACCTTATTTAGCAGCCTTACATAAGCTTCGCTTCCCCCATCTTCCAACATATGTGTTGTATGTGCATCATTTTTTTATGATCACGCCAAAGTCAGCTGATGTGTTCCTTTAGATATTCAATATGCATTAACACAGCGGGCACGCTTGTTTCAGTGCTCCACCTCGTGGTCTTTTCCGGTCTAACGCGTCCACACGAGGCTGCCGGTCTATCGGTTGGCGCAACTTCAATATTATTAAGACTGCGAAGATAAGCACTTATCAGTAAACCGCCCACTTCACATCCGGTCAACACCGTCTGATATCATTATTCCTGCCGCGTCCTGCCACGCAGCTCTATTCGGAGGGAAATTCTATGGAGACGATTGACTTCCTTTAAGGCAACACAAGTAAAACACAGGGAATGAAATACGTTTAGGCGGTGTGAGTGCTGGAAGCTCCTTTTTAAATCGAGGCTGGTTGTTCTTTGTTCATAGCTACCGGGTAATAGCGCATGAACATGATGAAGAGTAAGGAATGTACAAAAAAAATCACATACATTACTGTATGTGTTAGGCTATCCCCCAGGCATGAATAAAAATTTTGGAATACCCTACTACGGCGTGCTTGTATCGTGTTCACGATTACACCGCTGCGGAAAATTTGCACCAGCAGCGCAGTAGAATATACTTGGTTCCGCGTTTCTCTGGTTGAGCTTTGCACCACCAGGTGGCTGCACCTGGTGGTGTTGGGGTCTGTTCGGCCGCTGCTGGGGTCCTCGATATCAGCGCAACCATTCAGGGTAGAGACACCCTTTGACGCAGTCCGAGCCGCAGACATGGATCTATGTACCCTCGCCATATTGGTTATCTGTGGCGTGATCGCGCACTATAGCTGTTGTGACTTGCCGGATACGTTTGTTTAGCGTATTATGCGCTAGCGTGGTGTGTGTGCGCGTGCTTGTGAGTGCGCGTGTCCATGTTTGCGTGTTTGTGTGGGTCCATGATGCATTTGTTTGCGTGCGTATGTTGGTGTGTGTGTTTCTGTGTCTATGTGTGTGTGTGCTACAAATAGCCAGTGTGTAAGTGCCCGCGTGTGCGCCCGTGTGTGCGAGTGCAGGTGTCGGTGTGCGTTTGTACGTGTGTGTGAGAGAGTTGTTGCGTGTGTTTGTGTGTGTGCGCGTGCTTGTGAGTGCGCGTGTCCATGTTTGCGTGTTTGTGTGGGTCTTTGTGTGCATTTGTTTGCGTGCGTATGTTGGTGCGTGTGTTTCTGTGTTTATGTGTGTGTGTGCTACAAATAGGCAGTGTGTAAGTGCCTGCGTGTGCGCGCGTGTGTGCGAGTGCAGGTGTTGGTGTGCGTGTGTGCGTGTGTGAGTTGTTGCGTGTGTTTGGGTGTGGGCGCATTCATGCGTGCTCGTATGTTTGCGTGTGTACGTGCTTTTTGTGTGCGTGCATGTTATGCGTGCAAAAAAGTGTACAATCATTGCATTCTACCGCTGCCAACATATGGGGCAGAAACTTGAAGGTTGACAAAGAAGCTCGAGAACAAGTTAAGGACTGCGCAAAGAGCGATGGAACGAGAAATGCTAGGCCTAACTTTAAGAGACAGGAAGAGAGTGGTGTGGATCAGAGAGCAAACGGGTATAGCTGATATTCTAATTGATATTAAGAAAAAGAAATGGAGCTCGGCAGGCTGGCCGTGTAATGCGTAGGATGGATAACCGATGGACCATTAGAGTTTCAGAATGGATACGAAGAGAAGGGAAGCGCCGTCGACGACGGCGGAAAACTTGGTGGGGTGATGAGCTTGGGAAATTTGCAGGCGCAAGTTGAAATTAGCTAGCGCAAGACAGGGGTAATTGGAGATCGCAGGGAGAGGCTTTCGTCCTGCAGTGGACATAAATATAAGCTGATGATAATGTTATGCGTGCATGATTGTGGTGTGTGTGTGCGTGTATGTGTGTGTTTTTTCATGCGTCCGTGTGTGTGTATGTGCATGTGTGCTTGCGGGTTTGTCAGCGTAACTGTGTGTGCGTGCGTGCGTGTTCCCATATGTGGGCGCGCTTGTGCGTGCGTGCTTTGTTTGGGCGCGTGCATTTGGTTGCGTGCTTGTGTGTGACTGCGTATGTATTTCATATAGTCAGTAGAGTTCAAATCAACAAATCTTATCAAAATTCGTGTCGTGGTTGCCGAGAAAGCGACTTCTCCCTTCGCGTGTATTTGTATAGGAGCTCCCGAAAAAAGCTTCTCCTCAATTGCTTAAAATTCTGTTTAAAAGTTCCTTGCGAAATCGGAACACTTACTTTTATCGTATTCCAACATATTATTCACTCTTCCCGGGTAATTGTGCGCACGATTTCGCCAATATCCTGATGGTTATCGTACACGCTCCAAGGTGGCGTGGTGGAGATGAGAAGGAATATTGTGCCCGCGGAGACCGGGTTCCCACCCTCCAAGCAGGGCTTGGTATCGAGGTTTCCGAGGGCACTCACGTTTATGTCACCGCTATTGTTAAAATAATGCTACACGCGTGTAGTATTTTATTGTTTGAACGAGGCGCGCGGGCGCCATCACTCGAGAAAAGAAGAGGAAGAACGAGCTGGGCTCGCGCTGTGAATCTAACCGGTCAGCGCTACAATCGCTGTTTTAAACATAACCTGTAAATAGTTGCTCGTCTTAGTGACTCGTCCTTCGCGTAACATTGTGGTGGAAGTGGAACGTTCCCCGTCCTCGCCACGGAACTCCGAAGCGACCGCACCGTCGTCTTCTCAGCCATGGCTTCCGATGGAAACACCACGTCGCCACCTACACCTGCGGCGCCAACCACAACGTACGTTACGGTTCCTAGTCTCTGTGATCCTGGAACATTCTCCGCCCAAAATGACATTGACGTCGACGACTGGCTCAGCATGTATGAGCGTGTTAGACGGACTGGGACCCTACCATCATTCTTGCCAATGTGATCATTTATCTGGACGGGACACCGCGTGTCTGGTTTCGCATGAGGTCGAGCACTCCAGCTGGGACATTTTCAAAGACAGGCTTCGCTAGCATTAAATAAATATAGCGATTGAATTCCCACAGTCGAGACGAGTTATGCATGAGGCATGTTCTACAGTGGGACTCCTGTTTCCCGCATCACTAAGCACAATGGGCGCCATCCGCTGCCGCTGCCGCGAAGACAGCACGTAGTCTCCAAAATGCATGGCTCGCCATCGCGTGCGAGCGCGGAGAATCAAGTCATGCGGCTACCGCGCTCCTCTATCGCGCTTCTTTCGGGACACGCTCCGCCATATAGTGCAACCACCGAGAAGTCCACGCGTGGCCTCCGAGACAAGAAGCGCGGTGCACCGGTGCCTCGAAACGCTGAGCATTGTTCCTTCGCTCGAATGATTCCAATGGCTTCGTACTCTGTGACCCAAGTTGGCGAGAGGCTCATTGAAGAGCGGCACATATCCAGTGCATTCGTGGCGCAGCTCGCAAAAGCGTTCGTTAGAAAGGCGTTCATTGAAAGTGGTACATACCCATTGCATTCGTGCAGCAGCCTGCTAATGCGTCCGGTTGCTGTTCCTGAGGAATCTTTGTGACGTGGGCTTGATTCCCCATAATATTGAAGCAATTTAATGAATCTTCTTTATCATTGATTGGCGGCGCATTCGAAGTTGTGTACTTCTTCTAAGTGGCATTAATACCTAGTTACCCAAGTTGGCGCCAAATGTGCTTGTGGGCTACTCAGCACAGTTGAAAACTTCACGACCTTATTTCGGCAATTGCGAGGCACACAACTGCGGATCCACCCGCCGTCAATTCCTTCTCCTTCTTGCCTATCTTCGCAGTAGCCCACGTGGTTGACCAGGGCCGCTCCCGAACAAGAATATGCGCCACTCGTTCATTCAAGAGTGGTACACATGTACTGGCACTTAGCCAGCGTCCCAAGTTGGCATTAAAGTGTTTCTTTGAATACTGGTTCCTGCCCAGTGCCACATCTACAGCCAGCCATAAAGGTGTGAAAGAGCTTCCTTGAAGAGCGGCACGTATGTACACATTGACACATAGTCAGTGCCCCAAATTGGTCCGAAGGTTCTTTTCGAATCCTGTTACCTCAACAGACAAGCCTGCGCGCTACCCATTCGACCACTGACTGACTACCCAGTTACACCGGTAGGCTTCGAAAACGGTTAGATATAAACATGGATATATAGATAGATAGATAGATAGATAGATAGATAGATAGATAGATAGATAGCCCTTGAAGTGCGTGAAGAATTGTAAGAATGCTAAAGCATTAGATGTGGTTAATCTCGGTATAGGGACAAGTGCTCCTGCAGCGTACTTCGTGCCAAAACAGTTTGCTCGGCTTCTGGTCGCCTGTTAGTTGTTGTTTTCGCGGGTGTAAAGAAAACGTAACTAAAAAGGTGGCCGAACCCATATGACGATGAATGTCCACAATAATGTAACTAGCAGTGAATCAGTGCAGCGAAACACCGTACTGCCGCCAGTGAGATGCGTTGCATATGAGGCGTGTATGTAGCTGGATTCCTCTCGCGCGCTTCCCACAGAACACGCTGTGACATCTAGTGACGCCACCGCGAGGCCCGCACACAGCACCAGCGTGAATATGTATTCAGACAAGATTGTCTAAATAGTTATCGAACGAGGGTTCGATTCCTCACAGCATCAGGTAAATCTAAAGTATATTTATTTGTCCTTAGCAGGCCGGCACATACCCAGTGAACCTAGTTGCCGTCAGGGAGGTTCACTGAAGGGGTGCGAATAACCAGCGTCACGTACGCAATGAGCCAAGTTTGTCCGGCTGGTGGTTTCAAAACCGGTTACCTCAACACAGCAGCATGGTGCTCTACTGATTAGACCATGGATTTGCCAGTCGCACAAGTGGGCGGGAAAATGGTTGCAGGCACCGACTGACACACAGATAGCCAGATGGGCGGACAGACAGACACACAGCCCCCTGAAAGTGGGTGAAATACCCGAAGGATTCAAATCACGTCAAAAACCTTAAAAATCTTAAAAAATGATTTCATTGCCGTTTGTTCTCAAATTTCCATAGATCATTTATAAAGCATTGTTTGTTGACATGAAAGTTTTCTGTATTAGTTTCGTTTGTTGACGTGAGTGTTCGCACCGGCTAAAATATGGGAGAAAATAAGTTTGCATTTTCAAATATAGTTTTTTATTGCTTTAGAGTCCATGCGAGACATTTGTCGTTACGAATGATGCAAACAAGCGGCCAAAATTATTTTGTTGGTAGAGAACGAAGGAAAGTGCAGAAGAATTATCTTCAAAATTACTGAAAATAGCGTAGTTCTTCAAGTTTAACTGCCAATTACATAGTGAGGTGGTCGAAGTAGAAATATTAGATATTATACATTGGTTGGCCAATTTGTTGAACATTTATTCTTTGAGGTTTATTCAATTAACTTTTGCTTTTCTTCGACACGGAAAGTTTTGAGGTATTGGGCACCCAGCGCACCTACCTAACGTCACTCCGCAATTGCACTTGACTACATTGCAATACACGCGCCGGAAATGCTGCATCTTTTTATGCTCAAGGGACTAAAAGTTAACGTTAACGTCTGGTCAGTCTGATAGTGAGCGTCGTACAAATGGTGTAGCTTCTTTTTTTCTAAGTGAATCAAAATACTGGGATCATCAATGTGAAAAGCCGGCAGAGCCATCGTATTGTATTCTAAACAGTCTTCAAATAATAGTAAATGTTTGAACAGATAATACAGGGGTGTTTTGTGACCGGCAATAGACTTGAAGGGGTGGGGCACAGTAATCCGTGTCAAAATAATGGTCTCTGGTCCGCAACGAGCACCGCTGATGCAAACCGCTACCTGAAGCTGGTGGATAATTTCCTTGGGTAGAGGTGGTGCATTCAGGAGCAAAGCTTTAAAAAAATCCCTTGCTTATGTTTTATCGTATACCAAAGAAGATAAGGTAGCCCACGTTATCAGCACCCCCTCGTTACTCTAATATCTTACTGCGCTGATATCACAACCGACAACTCATTAGTGGCCGTGGAATTGTTTGAATACATTTTTATAGTGCTGACTCACGGCTCCCAACGGCCGAAACACCGCTGCGTTGTCCCTTGGTCGTCGGTGTGCGTTTCTAATGCACATCTCTGGAAAAACCGACAATGAATAGATAACTACTGCGTGTTAGCTCAGAGCAGCGTGGCCAGCGCACGCGCGTAATCCCTGCATGCCGGTAAATGCCCCGCGCCATTGATGGTTAGCCAGTAGCCTTAACTTTCTGAAGCTCAACTAGTCCAGCGAGACCGGAAGCGTCAAGCCCGATTGCGTACACCGAACCACAGTTATACGAGTATGTCCAGCATTTTCGATGAAAACAATTTCGCCATACAAAGCACAAAAAAAAGCTTGGCATTGCCCTCCCATGCTGGAGCAATACTGCGTGCCATGCGGCTGAAAACAATATCGAAAAGATGCCGGTTACATGCGCATGTCATCATTTTCAACCATTAACGTATCATCTGAAAGAAAAAAAAGTGTGCAAGTAAAGTCTGTGATATAAACGGTACCTCAATTGGCTGATAATTCTGCCAAGTTTTTATTTTTACTTTACCAACTCGCTATTTCTTTCTGATCGTTATCATAATCATCCTATTTCCATGTCCCCTGCAGGATGAGGGTCTCGCCCAACTATTGCCAATAACCCCAGTCTCGCGCCAACTAATTACAGCCAGGGCCTGCAAATTTGCTATAATTTATCCCCCCCCCCCCACACACACACACACAATTTATGCCGTCCTCGACTGCGGTTCAGTTCCCTTGAATCCCATTGTGTACCTCTATTGGACCACGGCTATCAGCCCTACGCATCAGATATCCTGCCAAGCTCCATTTATGTCTCTTAATGTCAACTAGAATATCGGCTATCCCCGATAGCTCTCTCATCCCCACCGCTCGTATTCTGTGTAACATTGGGCCAAACATTCTTCGTTGCATCGCTCATTGCGCGGCCCCTAACTTGTTTTCGAGCTTCCTTGTTAACCTCAAAGTTTCTGCCTCATATATTATTGCCGGTAGAGTACAATGATTGTACACTTTCCTTTCAATGACAGTGCTAAGTTCCCAGTGAGAATTTTGTAATTCCTGCGGTCTGCCCTCCAACCAATTCTTTATTTCTCTGTACATTTTCTTCTCATTATCAGTGTCCTCTTTGAGTAACTGGCCCGAATAAAGCTTTGACTCCATGTGCGTGGCGGTTTCCCTCCAGTTTATACATTGATACAAACGGATGATACATTGCACATTGTTACATCCCTCGCCACCGCCGATGCCTCTTTCACAATGTCGCGATACTCGGCGGCGGCACGTCCCACCAATCGTTGTGTCCCTTTGTCTCATGACGTAGAGATTGCGATAGTGCTGTTATCAACAGTTGTCTTTGGACTCGCTATGGGATGGACGCTCATTTAACCACATCTTCCAGGATACTGACGTGAGGATCCTGAAGACGCCGTGGAGTGTGCCGTGGCTATGAGCGCTGTGGCTCATACGCTAGCATATGATGACGGGGCGGAATTGGCGGAGCAAACGCACTACTTGGCCATCGCGCCGGGCGAATACAGGACGCAGGCGTCCTTACTCTTTGACGAACATGCCGAAGACGCTCAGTATAGTCAACAGTAATAATATATAAATTCACTATAGTAATATTCACTATAGGTGACCCACCACAGTCACAGCCTCGCTGGCTTCAATCTTCACAGTAGTGGATGGGCTCCGATATTTTATTTTTTTAGTCTTAGGTTCAGGATTGTTAGCTATATTTTGCACCTGTAGTTGTGTAATCTTATAGTTTGGCGCATGCGTACTTTTCATTTTGGTTTCGTGAAAGGGCAATGGGCCGGTACAGATTTCGGATATATGTGTACCACAATGCCGAAATAAAAACGAACGTGCGAATGCACTTAAGCGCTGCGTCGCGCCAACATGTCGCCAACAGGCCTTCTAAAAATATCGAGCGACACCCTAAACCGTGCTTTTGCTTTCAATCCCTCGCTTTCAGGTGAAACTGCGAATTTTATTAGCCATCTACACAGTCGCAGGTGTACTCTTAGTAACTTTTATTGCCCACACTCGGTGGCACTGAGTGTCGGGTAGGGTGCACCGAAAGCATAAGCACGACTTGGAGGCAGTTAGCAAGGGCTCTGACGGTTTTTTGACGTGCGGTATTCTATTATTTCTATTCGGTATACGCAGTCTCCAGGGACAGCATACCATTTTGTCACTGTAGTTAGTGAGCTCTAGGCTGTTTTCTCGATCCGACATTTTGTACATGCTGTTTTGACCACTTGTCTTCCCTTGCCTGGCTTTATTATGGTACCGATTTAATTCGTTAGGGCAAGTTTTTGCAGTTTTAGAGCAAATAAATATATCATAATTTAAAGACAGTAAGTTTCTAAAATTTCAAAATGTTTTAGATGCCACAGCCAGAAAAGATCCATTTCCCGTTGTTTTGCTCTGCTCTACCCTGGCAGTCGGTAAGAGGTTTCCGGAACATATTCTTATGACACATTCCAGTCGAACAAGTCGCCTTCTTGAGGAGTCTATGTATCCTAATATGAGAGTAACGCAATGTTACTTCGTGGCACGAGCAAAACCTTATTGAGGCTTCCTTCATAATGCACTCGTAAATATCCACGAATCGTGGGAGCTGCACTAAACACATAGAAGGATAAAATCAGAAGAGTAGTCACATTGCATATATATTCCATGAGATATGCGTGAATATAGGTTGATGTACCTACTCAGGAGTTTGGGTTGTACAGAAAAAGGTGTGTATGAGAAACAAGAAAAAAAGTCGTCATTCCGCGATTCTCGGACGTCTTTTTTTCCATGCCTTCTCACCATGCACCGCAACTCTCTTCACATAATCGATCACGCTCCAACTGCGCGTGGCATGGCGCGTCAGGAAAGAGGATATCTTGCAGCGTGGTCAGAACATCAAGTAGGTCGTTCGCTGATAAGTAGTGCTTTCTAAATGTGCTTTAGTTTTATAGGTGAGCTGAGTAGGCTGTTCGGTAGCGACCTGTGCAGGTGATCGACAGGAAATGATCACAAGCATGCCCGCACACCTAAGCGTATAGCATTACACGTGACCTAGAAGTTTATTTATTTACAATCCTTGAATCAAGATCATTATCATCAGCCTATTTTTATATCCACTGCAGGACAAAGACCTTTCCGAGCGATCACCAATTGCCCCTGCCTTGCGCTATCAGATTTGACGTTCCGCCTGGAAATTTCCTAATTTAATAACCCCACCTAACTTTCTACCGTCCTTGATTGCGCTTCCCTTCACTTGGTACCCATTCTGAAACTCTGGTGGCCGCCGGTAAACTAACCAACGAATTACCCGTCCTGCCCAGATCCATTTTTCAACCACCTCAACAGGTTGCTCTATGACACACACCGCTGTATTCCAAAAGTCACACCGTAAAGTTAGCCTAAGATTGTTCGTTTCACTGCTTGTTGTGCGGTCGTTACTTTCTCCTCTGGCTTCCTTGGTAACCTACAAGTTCCCGCTCTATATGCTAGTAGTGGTTAACAGAAATGACTTCACACCTATTTTCAACGATAGCAGTAAGATGCCATTCATGATTTCGTAAGGCCTGCTGTATAGGCTGTAACTCATTTTTATTGGTCTGTAAGTGTTCCTCTGGAGACCTGGAACCCCCATAAGCAAATGACTTCGAGAAACATATTCCTCTAAATTTTGCAGATGTTATTTATCAACCAGTTATTCATGTTGCCTGCATATTAATCTCAACTCTTCCTCAGGTAACCTCCTCAGTCATTTGTTGCAATGTATCCCAGCATTTCCAAACAAAAAATTATCTGAGAACCCAAATTTGTTCAGATACTCGCGTTAATCCTCACTCCTAATCTCTTCAAGCCTTATAGATTGAATACTTCTTTTAAGCATGCAGTGAACAGCATTTGAGAGTTTGTGTCTCCTTGCTTGACCCATTTCATGATAGGTATATTTCCCTCTTGTGGAGAACTAGAGTGCTGTGGGACCTTTGCCAGCATATTTATGTATGCTTGCTGTACTCCTTGATTCCGCAATGCCTCCATGAATGTTTGGGGGGGGGGGGGGGCAGACAATTTCTCATAAAGGCCGAGAGGTCGGCCTGAGCTAGCATGGTCTAGGCTGCTACTCTGCACAGGGGAAAAAGAAAAGGAGAAAATAAACAGGTATAAAAGATGATGATGAGAACAGCAAAATGGGATGCATACATGCACTAACACAGTGCTTTCCTTCATCTGACGTTTAGTGCGGTGATCTTGAAGTAGTCCAGAGCAGCCGTTGTAGCTATTTATGCTACTGTACGGTCGCACATTGCGGACAAAATATTACTTTCGGACTATGTTCGCCTGCCAGTGCCTGCTAGCGTCGAAGTCAGCGTCTTGCGCTGTGATGTGTAGAGATGGAAGCCGCAAAACCAATGTTACAGTCTCAGAAACTCGGCAGCGTTCACAGTTCGGGCTGTTCGTATGACCAGTCAGATGTGCAGAGTGTCGAGTGAAGGCGACGCACAGGCGAATCCGGTGAAGCATGCTTGCTCGACATCGCTTGACTTTAGCAGGGAAGCGATAAGTCCTGCTGTACACTCTATTTCTCACAGGTGCCTCTACCGATGGTTTGGTTGAGCGCAGTAATGTGCTGTGCAATCTCACATGAACGTAGTCAACAAAGAGTTTACATCGCTTCGCGAATAAGGAATCTTTACTTCACTTATAAGCTAGCTCGTGGCCGCCCAAGCTGCATTCCATCCACTCTGACAATTCTACAAGGTTGTTAAAGCTGACAGCTTAACAGAAACAGAAGGCATACTTACTCAATTAAGGATTGCCTGCTCTTGTCAGCCGGTAATTATGATACATCCAGGCAATTTATTAGGTATTTCTTGTTAGTGGGACATATTAAAAATTTGTCGCAGTTTCACCCGAAAGGCGAAGCACCAATTGCGATAGCAAATTAGTAGAGAGCTATACGGAGTAAGGATAGTAGTTTTATCAGCTGTATAAACTTGGACATGCAGCAGCTCCAGCAACGTGCAGAACTGTTGTCGAAGCCGTCGGCGTTTTGCCTGCGTTCGCACCGAACGCGCGCGCAGTTTTTATGTAAATACGTATTTGGCGCCGCAGCTAAACGTCGCCTCCCCTCCCTCCCTCCCGTCCCCCCACAGCCTTTCGCGCGACAGAAAAAGTTGCGTTTGCTCTCTGTATATGGAGAGGAGGAAAGAGACGCTTAATTCTGCAGCCCTTCAGGGAGCACGGCGCAGAACGCACGTTTGCTGTCCGACGTGCGTTTGCTCCCCGTGAAAGCGCGCGTCCCCCGCGCCCTTTCACTCGCACATACAGCGTCCAGAGCGCGGCAACGATTTCATCGCCGATGACGTCATACGGAACCTCACGGCGACGGCGACGACGACGGTGACGATGACGCCGACGGCAGAAATCTGCTTTGGAGTGTCCATATAAGGAGAGCCAACTGGCTCTCCTCGACCAAGCCCAGCGAGCCGCTAAGGCCAGTGGAGCCCTGGACTGAGGGCCCCACCCACTCAACCTTCAATCCCCTTCATGGAATAAACGTTTACTACTACTACTATAATTGCTATCGCAATAAAAGGTCATATATATTTTTCATCTCTTTAAAGTAAAGGAATGAATAAACGAAACGAATATTGTAATCAAAACTTACATATGATTTAAGCGAAGTTGATGTCTTTTGATTACCATGTAGCGAGGTTCCGTTTTGATTGGGGCTGACATTGGAAATGTGGTGAGTATCAGTCGATAGTTGTGACGATTTAACACCGGACTAAGGTGCGGTGCGTGTTACGCAGTGGAGGAATATACACACAACATTGATTTCACATACGCAATGATCAAACGCCTATATGCAAATGGGAATATCAGTGAATTACCGCCGCACAATACAGCAAACTGACATCGTCATGTGCAAACGGGACGTGTTACCCCGCCTTTGTGAAAACGTTCACCTGAGGCAATTTCAAGGCATTTTATCAGCTAGCCAACTCGACATCATGCTGCCGGCAGTAGTGATTTCTACATCTTATCGCCCCCATTGTATTCAGATAAGTGAACTGATTTGACCCTACTCTGGTGATGTATAATAGAGCAAAAGACTGCCTTGCAGCCACTAGCGGGGTCGTCAATTGATGCTAACTGCTTGGAAATGCGGGTCGCATTGGCGCTCGTGCTCCTTACTGCTGTCCTAATTGTTTCAATCAGTTCGTCATTTGGTAAGTTCACTATTTTTCCTTATATGGCTCTAAGTTAAGGCGTCAGTAAGGACATCACCATTCCTGAGAACAGAAGAAGCTTCTAGAGAAGCTAGACGATGTGGCATTTCGAAGAGTTAGGACACTGTAGGCGTCGCTGACGCCATATAAAAATTTAGATGATTATACTCATTATACAGTCGCGAATGGTTGTTTGAGGTATTTCCTTCTTTTAGACGTTCGACTTATCTGTAATGGAGAAAAATTCACTCTGAATAAGATGTACACTTGAGCATTGGCTGCGAGTGAGATATTCTAACCATTGGACAACGGCACTCTTATTGAAATTAATTAGTTGGGGGTTGTTACGAAGCTCTCCTCAAGTGCGACGGAGTTGCGCCACTCCACGGGTGCTTCACTGAGGTCTGGAATTGTGCTTAGCATAAGATTGCATTCTCGGGAGGAAAAAGGCTCTGAAGAATGAAGATTGTGAAAAGGGTCCCTGCAATGTTTTGTGTGCACTGAAAGACATCTCGTATGCGTGGAATGTTAAGCCTCAAACACTTGCTAGGGAAAATGGCAGGGAACAGGCAGCCTTGACTAATCGTAATATGTTTCATTACATTGTACTTGTGTTTGTTTAAATGCATTTCTCAGACAAAATGCAGGTCGTCCTTGACTATCGTTAGTTCTTATTGATACCTCCGGAAGCGGAAGGACTGCAATTTTTTTGCCAACGAATTGTTTGGTGAAGGCGGATGCAGCCAGGTAGCTATATGCTTCGCGACGGGATAAAGACAAGTGTGGCCGAACTAAGTT
Source organism: Dermacentor silvarum (assembly GCF_013339745.2). Lineage (NCBI taxonomy): Eukaryota > Metazoa > Arthropoda > Arachnida > Ixodida > Ixodidae > Dermacentor > Dermacentor silvarum. The sequence continues at coordinate 111,403,533 of NC_051156.1, read as the reverse complement.
TGTCACGCAATTAAAGCGTTTTTCAAGAAGCTGTTGTAATGTCCCGTGCGCATAATCACTGAGGAGTGAATACATACCACCTGTACTTAAGGAATTCTGATTGAAACATATTCTCTTGACCTATATTGCAACAAATGGACAGCTTTATGACAATTACTCGAACAGGCACGTACTTTTCCAAACAAACTATTATACTGAGTTAAGTAGTTGTTCAAATAGGACTAGTTTTATTTTGAAATGTTTCCTCTAGGGCACATATGTCACTGTTTCGCAATAACCTGACCAGCAATGACGTTATATCACACTGAGTATAAGTTTAATGCTCTCAGCAGTTTTGAGATAATTGTCTCCCAATTCTTCCAGCCTGGCGGTTTGAATTTATTTCCGGCCAAAATTTGCGAGTTATGCTATTGCAAAAATATTGACAGTTTGTCCATCTTGACGAATTAAGTGAACTTTGAAGTTTCAATTTTATTACGATTTTGACAACACAAGGGGGGGGGGGGGTGACATAGCGCTGGAGCAAAAGGCGAGACCATGCGCGACTGACTAGGCTCCTGGCGCCATGACCAGTACTGGAACATGAAGGACAATACAAAATAAAGGAAAAAGGCGTCACATACTACAATAATTGTAACATAAGACACACGGGATAAACAATTTACAATCAATTTCGTGATTGTTTCGCCAGCTACGGTACAGGATACAAGCAGGTTACACGTAAGAAAGAACGGTAAAATAATTATTTACAGGCGTCGTTTCTTTATCGTGTGCTGTAATGGTTTAAGTTCTTCGGGATAAATTTGCCATAAAACCTGCGTGATTAAATTTGCTTATTATGCGCGTTTTAGTAAAAGCTAAGTAATTTCACCCCTTATCGTTATGGTCACGTTCTTGCAATTTTTCTGGAATAACTAGAAGCACTAATATTCGTTACTGAATTAGAACGCAACATTTTTTCCTGCACACTTGAACGCAGACATAATATTGTCGCTCCATCCTTGCCTTTCAGCTGACAGAAGAGGCCGACGATGGCAAAGTGATGACGGGGTGCGGCTTGGCTCAGGCCGACTGGTGAGATAACGTACTCGAAAAACGGGTGATGAAAATGAAGCGGATGAGATAAGGGCGAGAGAACGAAAGCGAAAGAGAAAATTATCGAAAGAAGAAGAAAACAAGTGATAATTTATGTGGCAATGCTGGCGGGTAAACTAAGCCTCATGCTCTTCTTTATTGCTTTTAATAGCTTATTTTAGTGTTTATCAGGGCCCGAAACTGCAAACAATCTTAGTCATTTTGTTTGTGGAAATTTGCCTGATGTGCTGAATGCCATTTCGTCACTTACATATGAAAAAGCAAGACGGCAGGAAACAGTGCGTCATCGTGATGTGCTGATGGACTGCCCCACACATGGCACTGTCGGGTCATGCACTTTGTTACATGCGCTGTTCCTACATACGCTACAAACCACATGTAAGAACACTGGAAGAAACTGCGAAATAAGCGTAGGTATGCGTTTGACCTGACGTTGCATTATATCTGGCTGTCGAGTGGCCGTGAGGACGCAGTGCTTGCTGTAACTTGCCATTATCATATCAAAGTGGCGAAAACCTTCGCCACTTCAAAGACGCTACCGAAAAAATAGGAGATAAAACATTTAGCGAGTTAAAAAGAAAACTTTCTGACAGGGAATCAAACCCTGGATAACAGAGTGCCTTGCACATACGGTACCTGAACGCCACCACTTAATTTTGTTGTTTCATCGTATTTGTTACAGTAACTTGTAACACCATAAAACATTCACCTATTTTGCATAGTAAAGAAATCGCGGGTACAGTGACGTTCACATACAAAAGAGCCACATTTACAAGCACAATTGATAGCTTAGGTGAAAATGCATGTTCCATATTAGAACGATGGTAAGGATAAGCACTTCTCCGAAATTGGTTACCAGTCCGGTTGAATATCACCTTTATGATAAACATGCTTTCGGAGCACAGCCACCTGAAGACAGTGGAGCCTTTTAGGTGTGGTTGGTTCAGCGTTGTTGCCTGTCATACGCACTTTCCACAAACTGTGCATTCCCATAAGAAAAAAAAAACACATTTCAAACGCTACATTATCATCAGGAGTGTGCAGCAGGTATCGCACCGTATCAGGGTTCATTTCGAAGTCTGATCTTCGCAGTCCATTGCAGGACATCTCAAAATATGACGGCACCTTTGCAGCTAATAAGACATTTTCAATTGCCTCTGGCACATTACAATGACGGCAGTTAACAGAAGACAGAAATATACCGTTTTTTGTTGCAATATTTTTACAGTTAACTTTGCAGTATTTATTTATTTATTTATTTATTTATTTATTTATTTATTTATTTATTTATTTTCAATACTGCTACTCAGTTGAGAGCGTAGCAGACATCATAATGTTAATAAAATAATGTTTTGCAGAAATGGGGTATATACATTTCACGAACACGGTTTAATACATCGTGGCCTGGCCAGTGAATGTATATTGATCTGTAAACGGAGGCCGAAAAAGCACGGGCCACAGATCTTTGTTTAATGCTTTACGCGACACGGGGTACATGTGCTCAGTGTCAGGAAATGAACCGAAATGTAAACCTCATGCATGAATCTCCGCAAGCATAAACGCGAAGAATAATTTGAACAAGTATATCCGGTAAGGATTAACATGTGTGCCCTGCATATATGACTATGAGTAACACGAAAACAAGGTGAGAGCAGGAGCCAACGTTTCGACAAGTGCACAAGAAGACAAGTCAACTTGTCGAAACATTGGCTCCTGCTCTCACCTTGTTCTCGTGTTACTCACATTCTTGAATCGCCATCTCCCGCATTCCCCTTGTTTTCCCTGCATGTATGACTGAAATATATGATGCGAGGTATCGCGACAAAAAAGAAGAGAAAGACATGGTTTGCCGCACCTAAAGATGCACTAGCCAAGGCTGCCCGCACTAACTGTCCTAAAAATAGTGTCATGCCTCATGGGATCAAATGTTGAAGACCCTATAAAGGTTTGAGGTAGAGCCTGGCCCAAGGAATAACTTTCAATACATTGGAAATATTCATTGCCCAAAATTTGCTGCAGACTTCAGCTCTTTGGAAAATAGAAAGTCGATGTGGAACGAATGTCCGAGCATAACGTTTCAAGGCCGAAACACAATTGTTCCAATAGTGCGCGCTGAATTTAAGTGCATCTCGCCGCACGCCAAGCTACTTTGGTGGAACATGAGGTCGCTTAACACTTACAAACTGTTCCGGCCCATGAGCCGAATCATAAACCTAAACTTTTCAATGGGTTCATTCATGCTCCTGATATGCTGCCAAATTTATTTATTGTATATAAGTCCTTTTCAACAGTAGGCTTATCCGTGCTGAAAAACACTAGATAATCTCCGTAAGCCAACATTTTCACCTCATTATCCAGTATTTTCAAACCATGGATGCAAATCGATTGAATTACGCTTAACCATAGTGGTTCCAGTAAAGGGCGAAGAGTAGTGGGGACATCGGCAACCTTTGTTTTAGTGAAGAGCAAATGGAAACGGCTTTGCGGAGATGGTCATTAATAACTGACCTAGAAGAACAATGCGTGTAGCAATGAATAACACCATTATGCACAACAGAGGCAATATTGGCGTGTTTCAGAAGACCAAATAAATGGTTAGGACTGACACGATCACAAACTTTAGCCAGGTTGACCTGCAGTATCGCAAGCTGCTCAGTGGAACCCTAACAGTATTGAAGTGAACGGGGGATATGTATATTGGTTTGAATAGTACGGCACCTAATTCCGCACGTCTGATGGAAACCAATGAAAAATGACATCGCAAATTGGAATCTTTTAGACAAAAGGTCTCCAAAAATTTTATAATCCAGGTTTGACAATGTTATTGGTCTGTAGCTTTCAATAGAGTGCAATTCTGCCTTGTCCGAACTTTTCAGATTAAATCTGCGTGGCTTTTACAAAAACTGCGGAAGGGCGCCCACGTCTAGACTTGTAATTAAAATATCGAATTATATGGAACTGATGATTTCTTTGAAAGCTTCCCAAGCTTCACTTAAAAGTCAATCAGGGCCAGGTGATTTCAATAAAGGCAGCTGACCAATAGTTAGCTCAAGTTCTTGGATCGTAAGGTTCTCACCAATGAATGTACACTCATCATCATGTAAAGGTTGAGACGCAAAACACTCTAAGACGTTTGCATCGTGACTGTTAGGAGGGGAACTGAACTTGTAGTAACTTCCAAGCTGTGTAGTCTGTATTCATTACCAGGCTACCGTTGGAGTACATTTCCCGATTAGCTTAGTTAAAGCCACCGCTGAAGCTGGTGGCCTTTTTTTTTCAGTTGTCATAGTAACGACTGCATCCAAATTGTTAAGGTTTTCGTCGCATATTCCTCTTTTTTTTTTCATTGCGGCGTTTTGAAGGTCGAGTCTTATACGCTTTACCTCTTGTCCTATGACGTATTTAACGCCAAAAACCAATTATAAACGCATATTTCGTTAGAATATTTATCCCCTCGCTGTAGTAGTACTGGTTGCTTCCACTTGTTTGTGCATGTGCCTAGCTCGCACATGCGATGAAGGGAAGGTATGCGTGCATCATAAGCAGCTCTGTACGCAATTAACCATTGTATTCTGAAGGTAGTGCGAAGCTTTGCGGAATGCGGTAGCGGACGAGCGTTCTGCTTATGGATCTGCCATCCCGCCGTACCTTTAGGGCGACATGCCGCATTATCCACGCGTACGTCCTACGTAGTTTTAGACACTTTGATAAATTAGATGGTGCCTTATAATTACCTAGTGAATAAATTATGCAGGTACAGGTTGGCAGTGCCCCATTGAAGATACCCAGTGTTAAAAATATATACATTCATGACGAGAGTTGTGACTATAAAGAGCGTCAATGCATTAATCACAGAATGTTTTTATAAAATGTGTCGAAGTTTAACACGCTAGTTTATCATATGTGTGCGCAACTTGAGCTCAAACACTTAGTGGTTCTGCTCTTAGGAAGTGTATAGCGATACTTCACACCTCGCAGCTTAAATATTGTAGCTGTAATATGTGCCCTAAGGAGAATAAATGTAAAAGCAAATTTGCTAATCTATAGATATACATCCTGTATGCGTCAACCGTCTGATTGCTCTATTTGTGACCAGTGATTTTAAACATTTGTTTGAACTAAAGAGACAGAGGAGTGCTAGACCTTATATTGCATAACCACCACAGACAAACGAAAACAGTGGTTTGGATGACTTCCTACTGCATTACTCAGTGTAGTTAGCAGCACATAAAAGCACAAGGACAAAATCAGGAACCTGTGTCTCCGTCTCCCTTACTTCTCTTTTTTTTTTCTTAGGCTGCCTACGTTGAGTTAGTCCATACCAACGGAAACGGAAGCTTTTCCTTCATCCAAGAAGCCTTGCAAGCGTAAATCCATATAATGTTACAATGCAAAGCTAGGGAGTCCAGCGAGTGTTTTCTTCTGTGTTATTCGCGTCACGGCAGGTAGAAATTAGCTCGCGTGATGCCCGCTCGGCCAGAACGAGCAATCGGCTGGGACAGTGGGGTAGGGGGGAGAAGGGGGAGGAGGGCGTTTAATGATAAATCACGGGAGGGGCCTAGACATACAGAATGCCGAACGTACTGAGCGCGTCAACTAGCACTAAACAAGGCGCATATTTCCTCAGCACTCTACATGAGCTAATATTGGCTGGCGCGATCTTTGCCTAAATTGCTTTGTTTCTTCTTAAATAGCAGGAAATATTTATAGGTACCCGAAAACATCTTCCTAATAATCCTGAGCAAAAAAGTAAGAATGAGCTCAATTAGTTAAATTGAATATATTAAAAAATATATTCTCAAAGTGTCCTCAGTTTAACAGATATAAAGAACTAAATATTGACTTTTGCTATAATCCTGAACTCATTAGTTTCACTGTGCTGTGGCAGTGCCCATCAGGGTGGCTTTCTTTTGCGGTACACTAAAGGTAAGGTTTCCTGCCGCTTGGCGTTTGACAAAAGTGTGTCACGTGAGCGGCGCCCGCGCCGTCCCTCTAGGTCCCACTTGAGACTAATCGTCAAAATGACATATCGTTTCCAGATCCATACAAATTCATTTTTCACAACCGTAGGTCACGATGCACACGCTAGATTTGGCGGGACGATGTGTTGTTTCTTGACCTCTTATTTATCTATATATGTATATTGCATTTCTTGCCTCTGAAACCGGAATAAGAAATATTTATATAACTGTATCTCTTATTTCTGTACAGGGCCGACGTTTAAGGCGAAATAAACACGTCTGCGACGGTTCGCCTAACAAGGAATTCCAGGTCCCTGACGGCACGCCTTGCAAGGTTAATATATGTTTGCTTGCATTTTGTTGGAAGTTGCAATAAATTATGCCCTATGTTGAGACATTCACCTTGTGCGCTACGTCGACGGAATACACCTATATGTCATCATTATATTCATCAGCCTATATTTATGTCCACTGCAGGGCGAAGGCCTCTCGCTCTGTTCTCCAATTACCCCTGTCTTGCGCTAGACGATTCCAACTTGCGCCTGCAAATTTCCTAACATCATCACCCCACCTATTTTTCTGCCGTCATCAACTGCGCTTCCCTTCTGTTGGTATCCATTCTGTAACTCTGAAGCCCGTTTCACATGGTGCGATTTAGCAGTGCGTTTTTCGCAGCTACGATTTCCGCAGATGCGAAATTCAAAATCCCGTATCACATAGATCTACGGCAGCTGCGTTTTTCGCATACTCGTTAAGCATTCTGACTGGCGATAACGTATGAGCCAGCCACCTCCTATTGGTCGTCTGTTTCCACCGCCACAGTGGCTACCAACGTATCTGCGTTTTTCGCAGAGAAGTTCAGCATGCCGAACATCGAAAAAACGCACGCACGATGGGTCCGGCGGCCTATTTTCCGCAGCTGCGAATTCGCACGTGCCAATTCGCAGACAAAATCGCAACCATGTGAAACGGGTTTAATAGTCCACCGGTTATCCATCCTGCGCATTACATGGCCTGCCCAGCTCCATTTTTTCCACCTAATGTCAACTAGAATATCGCCTCTCCCTGTTTGTTTTCTAATCCACGCCGCTCTCTTCCTTTCTCTTAGCGTTAGGCCTAACATGTTGCCTAACATCTGTGTGGTCCTTAACTTGTTCTCGAGCTTCTGTGTTAACCTCCATGTTTCTGCCCTATATGTTAGCACCGGTAGAATGCAATGATTGTACAATTTTTTTTTCAACTCAACCGTAAGCCCCCAGTCAGGACTTTGCAATGCCTGCTGTATGCCCTCCAACCCAATTTTATTCTTCTATAAATTTCTTTCTCGTGATCAGGGTCCCCTGTGAGTAATTGACCTAGATAAACGTACTTCTTTACAGACTCTAGAGGCTGACTGGCAATCCTGAATTCTTGTTTCCTTGCCAGGCTATTGAACATTATATTTGTCTTCTGCATATTCATCTTCAACCCAATTCTTACACTTTCTCGATTAAGGTCCTCAATCATTTGCTGTAATTCTTCTCCATTGTTGCTGAATAGGACAATGTCATCAGCAAATCGGAGGTTGCTGAGATATTCACCTGTTGATCCTCACTCCTAAGCCTTCCCAGTCTAAGAGCTTGAATACTTCTAAGCATGCAGTGAATAGCATTGGAGAGATTGTGTCTCCTTGCCTGACCCCTTTCTTGATAGGTAACTTTCTGCTTTTCTTGTGGAGAACCAAGGTAGAAGTGGAATCCTTGTAGATGTTTGCTAAGATATTCACGTATGCCTCCTGTACTTCTTGATTACGCAATGCATCTATGACTGCTGGTATCTCTACTGAATGAAATGCCTTTTCATAATCTATGAAAGCCATGTAGAGAGGTTGATTGTACTCCGTAGATTTCTCGATTACCTGTTTTATGACATGGATATGATCCATCGTAGAATATCCCTTCCTGAAGCCAGCCTGTTCTCTTGGTTGGCTGAAGTCAAGTGTTGCCCTGATTCTATTGGAAATTATCTTGGTGAATATTTTATACAATACTGAAAGCAAGCTAATGGGTCTATAATTCTTCAGTTCTTTAACGTCTCTCTTCTTATGGATTAGTATAATGTTGGCGTTCTTCCAGCTCTCTGGTACACATGAAGTTGTGAAGCATTGCGTATAAAGGGCCGCAAGCGTTTCAAGCATGATATCTCCTCCATCTTTGATTAAATCTACTGTTATTCTATCTTCTCCAGCAGCTTTTCCCCTGGTCATGTCTTTCAAGGCACTACTAACTTCATCACTAGTTATTGAAGGATATTCTGAATCGTGTTATCACTACTTCGAATGAAAGTAGCTTGGTTGCTCTGGGGACTGTACAGGTCAGTATAGAATTCTTCCGCTGCTTTTACTATCTCATCGAAATTGCTGATGATATTACCTTGCTTATCTTTCAGTGCATACATTTTGCCGTGTCTTATGCTAAGTTTTCTTCTCACAGATTTCATCTTGCGTCCATATTTATGTCCATACCTGTATGTATTCCAAAAAAATTAAATTATGGGGTTTTACGTGCCAAAACCACGATCTGATTATGAGGCACGCCGTAGTGGGGGACTCCGGAAATTTAATTAATTTTTAATGTATTCCAGTCCAAAACGACCTTTTCAGAGGAAAATCAGACCAACCGTTACGTTTCACATTTGACGGCTCAATGTATAGCCACATTTAGACGGCTGTGTGATGAACGTCACCGAAATTTTACTCACCATCAGGGCATCGGATGTCAAGATGAACGTTTTTTAGCAACGTTGCATACAGTCATAATACACCCTATCCAGAGAGATTCAGTTTTAACATTAAGTGTCTTCCGTAGGACGATGTCTTATCAAAATGTATTAGAACATTCATGTAGCTTCAGATAAGTTCTCCCAACATATCGCGCAATTTTCGCTGGTACAGCAACGCAAGGCAAGTACTCTAGAATAACAATCCAAGTACTCATTTGTTACTCGGCTTTACTAAACACAAAGAGCATCGCGTAAAAAGAATAGATGATTTGTAAAAGAAAATAAGCCGCTAGGACTATACAAATATACTGTCTGTTACTGTTATCTAGTGAATGAGATGTAACACGTTAGGTTTTGTCGGGTTCTATCAAACTGTTATTACAGCATACATTTATTTCATCATATTGTTGTTTATTATGAGCATTTCAACCAACATTTTATGGTCAACAGAAACTGTTATGAACACTCCACTTTATCATGCACTAATGAAATCGTGGCTGAAGTCCAATACAAGGAACCGATGTTAGCTTTCTTTTGCAGCAGACGGAAGTTCAGAACGGTCGTTGCGTATTAATTGATCTTTCCGCTTGTTCGCAGCCTGTGGCCTCTTCAAGTTAGGTTGGCGATAACCGTAGTCTGGCTTTAGCGCGACCTCTGCTCAGCCTCTCCCTAGTAAGATGACGAGCTTTACGTTTTACAGCGCAACTCTTAGGTGCCCCTTCCTGCTTTGAATGGCGGCGTCCCTCGACCTAACTGAGGAACGAGCACATCGAAGGATGTAATGAGCGAACGCGAAGCGCAGCGGGGGATGAAAGACGGCGAGATCGAAGACAGCGCGAGGAGAAAAACGGAGGAGGAGTCTGCAGTGGCAACCTGAGGATAAAAGCAGAGGAGGAGAGTATGGCGAAAGGGGGAGGAGAAAGCGGATGCCGCCTGAGGTGTCCTCCAGGCCGGCGACTCAGCATGCGGCAGGCGGGTCCATGTACAGGGTGTTTCACTTAACCTGGGCCAAACTTTAAAAATATAGAAATGGTTACCTAGCTCGACAGAACCAACGTAAAGTTTTTGCGGTCCCTTGGAGATACTCAGAATATTTTTTTCCATTGCGAATAATCAACCTATTAGTCCTAAATAATTATTTAACTTCTAAATTAATAAAATTTGATGAAAAGTGTCAATGAGAATACTGTAGAGCAACATGAAGAACTCCAGAGAAAGCTTTCTGTTGGTCAATACGTGCTACATAAAAGTGTTTTTCCGCGCGTGATAGAAGCCCGCGAAGACACGCAAAATTGCGCCGCGACTGGCCGCTCGAGGCAACTATATGGCGCTGGCTTAGCCTTAGGATGCTCTGCGCATGCGCTACTTCAGCTGCGCCGCCGCCACTTGAAAATGCGCTCCGCGCGAGCCGCTCGTTCCCGTGTTCACTTTCTGAAGAATGAGCTACGGTACCGGTGGAAATGCGTCATCTGCCGCTGCTCCTAAAGGAGCTGTCCGAACAAAGACTCAGTGCCGCCGCCGAAGAGGACCCTGTCGTCCAGAATAAAATTCTTTGCCGTAATATATCGCGAATTCAAAACACCTAGACTGCTGAGCTCAAAATTCACATCAGGGAGTATCGGAATCGTCGGTAAACTTTTTTTTTCTTCTGCCGTCGTTTACACTAACGATACAATATTAATACCCGAGCCTCTATTAAACTGCGATTCCCGCATCCTGATTACTCAAAAGAGGGATTTCACGCTGTCACTTGTCGCATATGCAATCGCCTGCGACCGCCTACTCTTCACCCTTTGTCGTATTTGCGCATTTTTCCTGACCTCAGTTACAGCTATAGCTGGTATCACCTTGCTCCTCTGGTATTTTTTTATGTGTGCCAATGTCCATCACTGCAATCCCAAAATGCATTCAGATAAAATTACAAAGAAAATATTTTTTTTTCATTTTTGCCCGGAAGATTTGTACTTGGGCCAACTGATTAGTAGCTACCTCTCAGCCCCTCTTGCGATCGTAACTGATCGCGGGAAGCACGACCGCGCCAGCAGCTGCTATTGGTCGCTAACGCCCGCGGAGCTCCTGTGTATCGGGTCTCGCTAGCGTCCGCACTGCTTCGTGTTCTTCGACGTCGGCGGAGACGGTCCTAAACTATATTTTCTTCTACATGTAATGACAATGACTGAGAGTGTCTACATCCCTTCATAAAACTTGTTTCGGCACTCGCATTCTTGTCGTGTTTACTGGATGGCGCAGACGTCGTATATTTATGGGTAGCCCGAACCTGCGTTTAAGAAACTGAAAGAACCCATAAGTACGTAGCTATAGTGTTATGATGATGATGATTATGGCGGCGATGATGGCGATATTTTTTGTATTCGTGAGAATACACAGGACAACACGATGTGCAACACAATGTCCTGCATAAATAACGTGAATAATTTTGGTCTTCACCGTCATTCCAGGTATGCTCAGACTGTCGGACAGGCTGTAGTGACTTGGTAAAAAATAAATCCTAGCACTGTTTGCCGCACAAAAATACACTCCTACTTCCTACGTGAAAAAGTCCCGAAAAAAATCCATCGTAATTAATCATGTCACAGAAATTATGCTTTCATTAATGCTGGTTTCGTTCAACAATTAGAAATTATTTTCCACCTCAAAACCTTCAATTTAAGTTCATCAAATTTGAACGTAATTCTCAGGTAAAATAGTACTTTCATGGAAAATAATTTTTGTGCCTCCTCACAAAAGAAGCTACCGAAAACTACATTGTATTCGATAACTCTTTTGCATGTCAAATTAGAATTCCATGCCTAAAATATCGTTCGCGTTGTATGCAAAACATGAATCTCGATGAAATGTTTAGGCAGATTCTGCCCGACCAAAGTTCAGGACAGCTGAACGCATTCTAGAAAGGAGGCGAGCTCAGAGGAGTGAGTACGCGTTCCTAATAGTAACACCTGAAAGAGATTTACTTGCGAATACATCGCTTTTTCTGTGACCTTCTTGTCCAGTAAAACACTTTAAAAGCGACATAAAAATAAAGGAGTAAAGATGGTTAATGGAGGCACATTTCAATTGCAGCTCAAAAGAAGAAGAAAAGGGATGTGCCTGAATGGAAGATGTGTGACTGCTGAAGAATTCGTAGTGGCGATAATCTCGTATGAAGAATTAAGCACAACCACTGCCAACCACAAGTCAGGCACCACACACCCGGTAAGAACAAGTGCGCCATTTAGGACTAGTGACATTTCCACCACGGAGGCACCTAGCAGTTCCCGCTATGCTGGCACAAGAAAGCGTATTTTCACCACGAAGAAATATCCAGGAACTCGCGAATCAGGCAGCACATACTCGGTAACCACAGATGCGTACTTCAGGACACGTGACACTTCCACAACGAAGGCGCCTAGCCGCAGTCGCTATTCTAGCACCGCAGAGGGAGACTTCATGCCGACCACTCGTGGATCAGGCGTTACACCCTGGGTAACAGCAGGTGTGGCCTTTAGAACCCGTTCCACTTCCACAACGGAGGCGCCTGGCAGCACCCGCTTTCAACGCACTACAGAGGGAGACTTCACCAAGCAGAAACATCGAACCACTCGCGAATCAGGCAGCACATCATCAGCAACAACAGGTGTGCCCTTTAGAACTCGTGACACTTCCACAACGGAGGCGCCTAGCAGCACCCATTATCGAAGCACCACAGCGGGAGACTTCGTCACGCCGAAATATCAAACCACTCGTAGGTCAGGTAGCACACACTCGGGGACAACAGTTGTACCATTCCGAGCCCATGACACTTTTACAACAGAGGCTCCTAGCAGCACCCGCTTTCAACGCACTACAGAGGGAGACTTCACCACGCAGAAATATCAAACCAATCATGGGCCAGGCAGCACACCCTTAGTAACAACAGATGTGCCTTTCAGGACTCGTGACACTTCATCAACAGCGGTGCCTAGCAGCACCCGCTTTCATCGCACAACAGAGGAAGATTTCACGACGATGAAGTCTCGAACCACTCAGGAATCAGGCACCTCACACTTGTGGACAACAGGTGTGCCCTTCAGGACCCGTGACACTTCCACACCGGAGGCACCTAGCAGCGCGCGCTATCCAGGAACCACAGAGGGAGACTTCACCACGCAGAAATTTCAAACCAATCATGGGTCAGGTAGCACACCCTCGGTAACAACAGATGTGCCTTTCCGGACATCAACAGCGGTGCCTAGCAGCACCCGCTTTCAACGCACAACAGAGGGAGATTTCACCACGCTTAAGTCTCGAGCCACTCAGGAATCAAGCAGCTCACACTCGTGGACAACAGGTGTGTCCTTCAGGACCCGTGACACTTCCACACCGGAGGTACCTAGCAGCACCCGCTTTCAACGCACTACAGAGGGAGACTTCACCACACAGAAATATCAAACAAATCATGGGCCAGGCAGCACACCCTTGGTAACAACAGATGTGCCTTTCAGGACTCGTGACACTTCATCAACAGCGGTGCCTAGCAGCACCCGCTTTCAACGCACAACAGAGGAAGATTTCACGACGATGAAGTCTCGAACCACTCAGGAATCAGGCACCTCACACTTGTGGACAACAGGTGTGCCCTTCAGGACCCGTGACACTTCCACACCGGAGGCACCTAGCAGCACGCGCTATCCAGGAACCACAGAGGGAGACTTCACCACGCAGAAATTTCAAACCAATCATGGGTCAGGTAGCACACCCTCGGTAACAACAGATGTGCCTTTCCGGACATCACCAACAGCGGTGCCTAGCAGCACCCGCTTTCAACGCACAACAGAGGGAGATTTCACCACGCTTAAGTCTCGAGCCACTCAGGAATCAGGCAGCTCACACTCGTGGACAACAGGTGTGTCCTTCAGGACCCGTGACACTTCCACACCAGAGGTACCTAGCAGCACCCGCTTTCAACGCACTACAGAGGGAGACTTCACCACACAGAAATATCAAACCAATCATGGGCAAGGCAGCACACCCTTGGTAACAACAGATGTGCCTTTCAGGACTCGTGACACTTCATCAACAGCGGTGCCTAGCAGCACCCGCTTTCAACGCACAACAGAGGAAGATTTCACCACGATGAAGTCTCCAACCACTCAGCAATCAGGCAGCTTAGACTTGTGGACAACAGGTGTGCCCTTCAGGACACGTGACACTTCCACACCGGAGGCACCTAGCAGCACGCGCTATCCAGGAACCACAGAGGGAGACTTCACCACGCAGAAATTTCAAACCAATCATGGGTCAGGTAGCACACCCTCGGTAACAACAGATGTGCCTTTCCGGATTTCCTCAACAGCGGTGCCTAGCAGCACCCGCTTTCAACGCACAACAGAGGGACATTTCACCACGCTTAAGTCTCCAACCACTCAGGAATCAGGCAGCTCACACTCGTGGACAACAAGTGTGTCCTTCAGGACCCAAGACACTTCCACACCGGAGGTACCTAGCAGCACTCGCTTTCAACGCACTACAGAGGGAGACTCCACCACACAGAAATATCAAACCAATCATGGGCCAGGCAGCACACCCTTGGTAACAACAGATGTGCCTTTCCGGACCCGTGACACTTCATCAACAGCGGTGCCTAGCAGCACCCGCTTTCAACGCACAACAGAGGGAGATTTCACCACGCTGAAATCTCCAACCACTCAGGAATCAGGCAGCACACACTCGTGGACAACAGGTGTGCCCTTCAGAACCCGTGACACTTCCACAATGAAGGCATCTAGCAGCACGAACTATGGTGGCACAACGGATGGACACTTCTCAACGCAGTGACGTTTCAACTACTGGGGTCAGAAAGTTAGTTGTCAACGCCAGCACTCTCTTAAGGAATAAAAATGGCGGCATTGAGGCGATTCGACTATTCAGTTCGTGTATGAGCACATCTTCTAATGTAAGCCTTTATTTTGAGCACCACTATCATATCGTTAGCTTTTCCGTTATTTGCGCTGTTTAGGTAGACGCTCCGCATTGGGACATTTTCTTTATGACTAAAGAAATTTTTATCACGTAGAGACCGCTCAACTTTGCACAATTGTTAATGGAAGATGCAGAAATATTTACGAATGGGTGAGCGAACACTTTTTTGCCCACCGTAGTTATATTTAGCAATAAAAAAGAAACGATGTAAAAGTTGATTTAATATTTAACACGAATAAATAATGTGGCAAATTGCCTTGCGATGCATTGATTATTCTGAAAATTATATGCCCTTACTGAAAAACTACTGCTGAATAAGTATGAGATATCCTGGTCTTCTCTGTTGGTAATTTTATACTCACTGTTTCCATTATTTAAGGCTGTTTCTTTTGGTTGTGTCTTGTAAAATGGCATGCATTGATTCAATAAACTTTCGTAGCGAGTTTGATGGCGATGTGTCATGTTATATTTGCAGCTATCTGATAGGTAAATGTAATAATAAGTTTAGTAGTGATGCCAATTATGAATATATCATCTTGTTAGAACGATAACCCTGGACGACTGCCATATGAAGGCAATGACAACCAGTGGATGTTCTTAAGCCATCACTGCAACATTATAGATGTCTTCCGTGTGTCCTTTATTTTGCAGTCGACATCAAATACATGATTTCGTAATACTCTCCGCGCCCTGTGCATAAACGTAGTGACCATGACGGGGGCATTCCGTGTATATTGCACGATTTTTCCTGTTTTCGCATAATGTTGGTCACAATGACTATTATCGCGGTATTGAAGCGCCGGCGAAGAATGCGTTACTCCTAAATGTGTGTGTTAGTAGATTACCTCTTTATGTGGCGAACTAGTGTTAAAAAACAATACTGAAGCCATTTTAACAGCGAGTGCAGTTGTGATTTATCAAATTTGAAACACAGGAGTTAACGTTGTCCGTTATTTACACATGTATCACGGTACATTACAGAATTATTAGTTCATGCTCGCTTCAATTACATAATTTAGAACAACATTCGCGTCGAGCGCGCAATCTGCTTATGCAAGGCTGTTTCGATAGCTTGATTATAGCTATAACGTAGTGAAAGACAGTCGCTGTTGTAAAAAGCCAACGGGTTCATGCTACCTTGAATAATCATCAGCTAATTTCTAGCCAAACTGGTTCGAGCAGTTGCATTAAGAGCTTCATTTGCGTATAAATAACGCCTCTATTTTAACAGTTTCCCCGCATATGACTGTTCCACTTGAAACCAGCCCGCAAATAATTCCTTTCAACATTGGTAAGGAGCTTTTAGAAAAGCAGCAATCAACAGCCCTATTTCATGCACCGAAACATCGGCCATAATATCACCTCGCCTTCTTTTTTTTCTTAACTTTATCTTCGGTTGCGTTCATGTTTTCTCAGGAAAGCGCAATACTTGTGTGGTTTTCTTAATGCACACAGACAATGCTTCGAATCACGTATAGAGGTGCGTCCACTGTTAGAGGGAACAAGCGAACGCGTGGCACGCTCCGCGCAGCGCCAGGTAAGGGAAGCGGCGAAAGCAAAGCGCATGCGTGAAACGGTGCAGGGGCGGCGCATGCCGCACGTCGTCTCCTGCCGAACCACGCCTTCGTTTTGCACCTGCGTAGCCACCCTGCCGTGCAGACGTACGTTAAGGGTCCCCAACTTCAAGGATGCACTGCCACACGTGACATGTAGAAAGCACATGTAGAAAGCACTTTTACTGCAGTGGCGTAGATGCAAATAAACATCGTCAGAACTATTTTTCGGAAAACGGTACTTTGGACACGCCAAATAACGTCGCTCAGCGGGGTCTCGCTCGAGCATTCCGCGGACGAAAACACTTTAACAACACCATCGTTAACTGCAAATTCGTCTGTTTGTATTTGCTTGTGTACAGTGCTCAGTGTTTAAAACGCGATCTCGGACAACATGGCGCCCGGAACTTTCTTGCGCCACCGGTGAGCGCTGATGACACAGAGATGATGCATTTTTGTGTCATATAAAAGCGAGAAGCTTTTTGATGCATCGTAACTGCATTTTGCCCCCTCAGTGATCACCCAGCGATCACCAGTGGCTCAACAAGCGGCGGCCGCCATGCTGTCCGAGATCGCATTTCAATCGCTGAGCAATGTACGTTAGTGTCACTCCCTCACTATCACTTTGGAAGAGTGCTACTTTCGAATGAGTACAAACATATTCACGTTTCCTGATTCGCCAACGTTGCCTTTACACGGTGTTTGGTAGCTTCCAGCAACACGACAGACTGAGTGCGTCGTACGCAGGCATCACTGAAACATGCCGTGCACAACAGTGCCGAAAAGAAACTGCGGAGTAACTCGCGCTAGTTTCGTTAAGTCAATCGACATGCTCCATCCAGGAAGTGACAGTGTTGCAATCTGTCGTGCGATAACGTCAGAATGCGAAGCTTCCTCCAGAAAAATAGCGCTTCATGTCACCTATAATGTTGTGAAAGCTCGGTCATTTCTATGCTCTCACCATCCAGATGGCTGGCAAGTCAAGCGCAGCATTGCTCCTTTGGATCGTGTTCATCCTAACCGCGACTTAAGACATGTGGTCGTCCAGCCACATGCCGCGCGCAGACAAATTGATGGGGTGCAATGGGGGCCGCAGATAACCGGTGGCATGCACCGCTCCTGCGCCGTTTCGCGCATGTACAAGGCTTTCTCCGCTTCCCGTACATGACACTGCATGGAGCATGAGCCACGCACTCGCGTGTTCCCTCTAACAGCGGACCCACCTGTACATATATGTAATTTACAGCTAAGACCAAAATGAGTCCACAAATTATGAATATTGCCTACATGATAATCATAACGTACGCCCTTCTTTTCGCAAAATATATACACGGTACCTTGTTCACTTCACCGAGCACACCGGATAAACCGATTACGAAATTCGAATATAACGCATAAAAATACGGGAGAACGAGGATTCAGTTAATATTTCTAACGTCCCTAATTCAGCCCGGGCCCGACCCTGGCCCGTTTTTAAGTTGCGCTGCCCGCCCAAGCCCGACCAAAAGTTCCGGACCCGGGCCGGGTTACCCGCCCGGCCTGGCCCGCCACGCCTTTACTTTAGGCCCGAGCCCGGCCCCGGCCCGGCCTGGCATGAAACCGGCCCGAACTCGGTCCCTGACCAAAAAAGACCACCGAGCGGCATTAAAAAAATTAAATAAAGAAGAGAATGAAAGGAAATTCTTATAGTATGGAATTCTTAAGGTATAAATACATGCCATATGCAATTATGAACACCATTTGAGCGGTCTGATCGCAAATACCAGCGCGCAAAGTAGTAAGAATGACTCTGCCGAGGAGTATCAACAGCAGTTTCCAACGGCGTGACCTTGATGCGGCCCAATCCACTTCTATCGCAGCGCCACCACAGTATTTTTTTCATGTCGGGCGCCTGACTGCAAAGCATGCGCCGCCCCAGCCGCTCGTCCCATTCAACCATATTCTAGTAAACGTTGATTCTAGTACACTCTAGCCGAAGCGTAATTATTGTGCTCCCTAGTTTGGCAAAGTATATGGAAGGTGCCTTGTGTATTTCACCGAGGAGACTAAAAAACCCTACTACAAACCTCGTATAACGCTTGACTACAGTAAAAAACGATGGTGCAGTAATTATTTGCATCGCTTCTTATTAACCCATACAAGTGAAAGTATCAGCCCAGATTTTACTTACTATTGTCCCCATTTCTGTTGCACTTGAACTTGGCGCCTTTTAAGTGAAGTTGTTTTGAGGCTCTGCGAAACATTTCAGATAACGGCAGTATGACAGTCTGTAAAGCTTGAATTATTAATTTTCTAGAAATCCTAGAGCCGGGTTTAAAAAAAATTTTTAGAACCAAGCCAGGAAAGCAGCAAAGACCAGTGTCTACCAGGACCGAAGAGGCCACCCATTTTGGGGGAATAAAAAAGTACTCTTTCTCCTTGGCTGCCATTATCACGCCTTTAATCTATTTCTCTCCCTCAAGAAAGGCTGTAAACCCTAGAGCCGGGTTTTAAAAATTTTCTAGAACCAAGCCAGGAAAGCAGCAAAGACCAGTGTCTACCTGGACGGAGGAGGCTACCCACTTTGGATGAATAATAAAAACTACTCTTTCTCCTTGGCGCCCATTATGACGCCTTTATTCTATTTCTCTCCCTCTAGATAGGCTGTAACAACCCACAGAAGAAACACTCATCATTCGTCACTGACAACTTGTCTCCTCCTTCTACGAAATATAAACAACGCACCTCCCTTGATTCCCCAAGGGCACCAAGAAAGCAAGCTGCATCCCTCCTTTAACGCATAGAAATTGGGAGAAAACGACTATTCGGTAATTATTTTCAAAACAAATTAACCTACTCACTTGAATTTTTTAACACACCTAATGATATATTGGCCCTTACTAAG
This sequence comes from Dermacentor silvarum, assembly GCF_013339745.2. Classification (NCBI taxonomy): domain Eukaryota; kingdom Metazoa; phylum Arthropoda; class Arachnida; order Ixodida; family Ixodidae; genus Dermacentor; species Dermacentor silvarum. The sequence goes on along the minus strand of NC_051156.1, from coordinate 111,384,322 downwards.
TTTAAATATGATGCCTCTGCCATTCTGGGTCTTCCCGGCGAATCAGGGAAACTGTTAAAGCGTTTCATATAACACTTCTAAAGGAGCCAGAAACGAAGGTATAGTAATTTACGACTAATTAGGACACGCACCAGTCTTGCCGGCTTATCGCCCCTAATATTCCGCACATATTCTGACAATATACATAATGTGAGTGATTTGGGTTTATTAGAAAAGTGCGACAACCGGAATATAGCGATTTTGAATAGTTCCAGAAGCATGAAAACCTTTGCTGCAAAACAAAACCATGTCGCGGGACTCAATCTTGTCCCAATCTTTAAAGAACAGTTCTGGTGCCAGGAACGATGCACAAAAACGATAACGAGCTAGCGCAAAATAGTAAACACTGTAAGGACAGAAGAATATATATTCAACAATTCTATAGATCATTTTCAAGTTTTCCGCAATTTTTCAAAATCACTTATCGCAAAAAGCATAGTTCTAGACCTTGAAGGGATACGGACACATAATCTGAAAATTTTTCGAAAATGCTGAAAGTGAATCCTCAGTGTGTGATTACACCGAAAAGAAGTCACTTAGCTCATTTATGAGCCGATGGCTTTATTTATGGCGTCTTTGTGAGCGCGCGCCTCGCCGCCCGACCCGCGGGACTTGGAAGGTATGACGTTACGACAGCCTCGTCGGATAGCCAGCCGACCGGCCGCGGTCAATCGAAGCGCACCGATGCCGCCATCGCGAGCATGGATTCGAGTTCTGGTACCTCTACCAGCGATGAGTACACGTCTGAAGACAAGGACCGTTCCAACTTGGCAAGAAATATTACCGTTTACGGTTACGAGCCTTCCGCGTCAAACGACGAAGAATTGCCGGTCAGGTTTTCGCGAACCGTAGCGCGAAGATTTCGCTTTGCACCAAACACTTGTGCAAGAATTATTTGTGATTTCCTCTGTAAACTTGCTTTTTCAAGAGTGCACGCAGGCGAGCCAGCTGCGGGGTACTTCAGCACTGCGTGGATGACTGAATAGTACTTTATGCCGTCGGCGTGGGCAACTGTTGCAAGGTATCAGTACCCCCGAGACTCTCACGTCCACTTCGCCAGCCGCCCGACAGATGGCAGCACCTGTTTGTCGTTCTCATTAGTTTTTTCTGCTTTTAGCCTGTGGAGAAGTAGAGCTGTGTGTGTGTGTCTGCCCCGCTGCCATGTATAACTGATCTCATGAGTTGCGCTCGCCTGCCTTGTATTGTTTTACGGTGCTTTGCCAACATTTTTAACGATATCACTGCCTTCGTGCCCAGCCTCGGGCATCTTGCTCCAGCTTCGCCCTCACACTGCTCAAGAGGGCTGCAGGTAAACGAAAACAGTACCGACATCTTTTCGCCTCCTCTTTTCCAACGCGCCGCTGATCATTTCTGCCTTGCGTTTTCGTGAGAAGACCGAGGGCACAGCGTCAGGCTTTAAGCATTGCCTTTTGAGCGGCATGCCGATGCTTTTCAGCACAGCCAGGGCTGGTCACATAATCATCGTCAACGAAGTGGTCCGCGCAAATGAAGTCATTTTTGGAGGTCTCCTGGCTAAGCGAGATGGCTGACAGGTAGGTATCTAAACTTTACGCACCTTCTCGTCTCGGGGAAACGTGTGCGACGGCGTGTCACGACCAACGATGCTGTTATAACAGCAATGTCTGGGCATTTCCTTCCGCCGCGACGAACGCGTCAATGCCAAGCGACAACCGCGGGAAGGCGCATGTAAGACGCACCACCTGCGGAAGAGCCGATGGTGATAATGCCGAAAGGAGTTAAACAAGCGCTGCAAGGGACCGACACCACCGGAAACACTGCGACGACTGTGGCCGACCTTGGCCGCGCGAGCGCGCCGGGTGGGTGTTATGACGTCAAATTTCAGCTTCTACCGGCGGCCGCTTGGAGGCAAGGTGCAACAGAAGATCGTAAAAAAATTGTTTCTCGCTATTTTCTTCAAAGCAGCTTGTTTTATTCGTCATTTCAACAGTTTACCTTTTGTTCCGACGCAAAAAAAAAAAAACACCAGGCAACTTTCGTGTCCGTATTCCTTTAAGCTGGATTATGCAGAGAGGCGGACATTACCTACTTGACAAATAGAAACACATATTCAACTAGTTAAGAGAAATAGATTATTTACTTGCCTAATTCATTACTTTACGGCACATATTGCAACTTGCGAATTGTAGCCAGGGAGATTGCAAGGACTATACACTTGGTATGAATTCAGCATTGTTACGGGTAGCTCTCCGTGAAGAGAGAGTTTATTGGGATGCAACCGACGGTCTTGAGCGCCAGCCGAGGTTGTTGTTGTTGTTGCTGTTGTTGTTGTTGACCTGAGTGGTTGGCGCATACCCACAGTGGGGGATTGTCCATGAATCGGGTGGTTATATTCGGTGTACAAAAACAAGGGAATTAACGAATAGAATACTGGAGTTTAGAAAGGAAGATTTTGTGAGAGAAAAAAAAACGAATTAATAATAGGTTAAAAAAGAAATAAATGAATAAAAGAAAACTATGGTGGGAAAGGTGACAGTAAGTTTAGCATGGTAAAATATTTGATTCAATGAGATAATTTTGGATTGCCAAGCAAGCATTTCTGTGGCGAGGTTCCGCTATCGCTAGGCGAACGTCTTCTTCTTCTGCCCTCTCGTACCCCGTGTCCCACTATTGCTTGTGGCAAACACCCAAATCATACAAGACTTTCACGCTTGTAACACATCCCCCCACGTAGACGAAGCTCACCGGCTAAGTCAAACACCACCTTCAGTGGTGCAGGGCTTCAACCGGGGAACATGAGTCACTTCAGTCTTTGAAGAGCGTCGACCATTTGAAAGGAGACGCGCTATGCGGTATGTCAATTCGCTTATACGGTCTAACACAACGTAAGGTCCAATATAGCGTGCCAATAGTTTTTAGCACAGCCCACGTTTTCTGGTAAGCGTCCACAGCCACAACAAGTCACCGGGATCATACGTTACGTGTTGGTGTCGGCGGTCGTGGCGTGGCTTCGAGCAATCTTGTGAAGCAAGAGTGCGCAAATAAACAAGGCGGCGGGCTTCTTCTGCACGACAGATGGTCTCAGATATGCAGGCATCATCGTGGTTCATAAATGGGAAAATCGTATCAAGGGTATAACGTGGCGGCCCAGCGTAAAGAAGAAAGAAGGGGCTGTAGCCGGTAGTTTCGTGCTGGGCGGTGTTAAATGCATAAGTTACGACAAGTAGAACGCTGTCCCAGTACTTGGGATCTGTTGAGACGTACATGAACATGTTCGTGAGAGTTCTGTTGGTGTGTTTCGTAAGGCCGTTCGTTTGGGGATGGTACGGCGTAGAGTGTCGAAAACTTGAACAACATAGACGAAGCATCTCTTCCACGACATCTGCAGTAAACTGTCGCCCACGATCGCTAATAACGACTATAGAAGGCCCGTGTCGGAGAATGATAAATCGTAGCAAGAAAAGGCACACGTCGGCTTCAGTAGCCGATGGTATTGCAGCCGTCTCACAGTAGCGTGTCAGATGGTCAGTGCACACAACGATCCAACGGTTTCCGTTAGAGGACCGTGGAAACGGGCCGAGAAGGTCGACGCCGACTTCCTCGAATGGAGTCCTTGGGGGTGAAACAGGGTGTAGTCTACCACGAGAAGTACTTGGGAGACGCTTGCGACGTTGACATTCGTTGCAGCTAGACACGTACTGCCGCGTCGTCTGATGCATATTGGGCCAGTAAAATCTTTCTTGAAGACGGCAAAGCGTTCTAGCTGCTCCCAAATGACCGGAGGTTGGGTCATCATGCATCGCCTGCAAGATGGAAGTGCGTAGACTTTTCGGGACCACGAGGAGATATCGTGAGCCCGTGGTAGAATAGTTCTTCTTATATAGGAGCCCATCACTTGTGCAAAAGCGATTGGCTGATGATTTATTTTTGGCAGCCAGCAGTTGCTTTAATGTGTCGTCGTTTTGCGGCTCAGTCTTAAAGATATTTAGACTAGGAAATGCTGGCTGCAAGGGTACGATGTAGTGGTCCAAGTTGTCCGCGTCACAGTCCGTTGTGGGAAGCGGTAGCCGCGAATAGCCGTCTGCATCGGCGTGCCGTCGACCGCTTTTATAAAAAACGGTGAAGTCGTACTCCTGTAGACGGAGGGTCCAACGTGCAAGCCTACCAGATGGATCACAGAGATTGACGAGTCAGCACAAAGAGTGATAGTCTGTGATGATGGTGAAAGGGCGTCCGTACAGGTATGATCGAAAGCGCTGTACTGCGAAAATAACTGCGAGACATTCCTGTTCCATGACGGTATAATTGCGCTCAGGATTGCTAGAGAGCGACTCGCGTGCGCTACGACGTGTTCTTTGGTGTCGAAGCGTTGAATAATAACTGCGCCGACACCAATACCGCTAGCATCCGTATGCAGTTCTGTGAGAGCCAAGGGATCGAAGTGTTTGAGAACTGAATGGGACGTCAAACGGAACTACAGTGCACGAAAAGCACGCGCACATTCTGGGGTCCAGTCAAATTGAACGCCTTTCTGAAGCAGACACGTCAATGTATGCGCGATGTGAGCAAATCCGGGAATAAACCGACGGAAGTATGAGCAAAGTATGACGGAAGTACACTCGAATAGTATGAGGCCGAAGAAAGGCAATCTATAGCATCATCAATCCGTGGCAAAGGGTATACGTCTTTCTTGGTAACGGCGTTGAGGCGGCGGTAATCAACGAAAAATCGCCATGTGCCATCTTTCTTTTTGACTAGAATTACTGGGGCTGCCCACGGACTGCTCGATTCTTGGATAACATATTTCTTGAGCATGTCACGGACTTGTTCCTTGATCACCTTGCGCTCCGAAGCGGACACCCGGTAGGGCTTTTGTCGTAGAGGCTGGTGAGATCCTGTGTCTATGCGGTGCTGTACACGAAGTTCAAGCGGTTGCGACTCCGTAGTACGGCGACATCGTGTACCTCGCACCTCCACAACTCTGTTACGGGTAACTCTCCGTGAAGCGAGGGTTTATTGGGACGCAACCGACGGTCTTGAGCGCCAGCCGAGGTTCCGCTATCGCTAGGCGAACGTCTTCTTATTCTGCCCTCTCGTACCCCGTGTCCGACTACTGCTTGCGGCACATACCAAATCATACGAGACTTTCATGCTTGTAACAGTATTATAGTTATTTGACTGCTAAGAGTAGCTACGAGGCAACAAAGGGGTCACTCCTGTTTGTCAGTTCTTCACACCACGATGGCATGGAGGTCAAGGGCGGTCACCATCTGGCTTTTGCAGTGCCCCGGGCAAGCCTCACATACTAGTAGCTAGAGCAAGAGCTTGACGAAATTTATCCGCATCAACCTCTCTCACTCGTCAGATTTCTCGGCTCATGACCACTAAAAATCATGCAGCAGAAATCACTGAACGATCGTGCACATTAGAAGTATATTTCTTGCACTTTTTCAATACTCAGAGATCCAAAATGTCGAAAATACGAGAGAAATGAAGAAAAATTCTTGCAATCAGGCAGTCATCTTCTTTCAGTTTCTGCTCAAATAAGTTTACACTATTGAACGTTTATTTGAGGACACTGACATGAAGTAGAGCTGAACTGAAGCGTTCTACAGATAATTTACAAGGTGTACTACGCATCCTGATAATAAACTCGGTTACACCTAATTAATCCTCGAGCGGAGCGGTCTTTCAATGAGTCAGGACACAGAGAACTCCCAGCGAACATAGAAATACAACAGTCAGAAAATAGAAGGATGTTTCCATGTGTCCACGTAATGGGGAAGGCAAACTTTTTATGTGTCAAAAATAAAACTGGGTCCAAAGCATAGCCTTGGCGCACTCCCGATGTAACAGGCGCTAAATTGGAAGCTTCGTTATGAATATACACGAATTGTGAGCGATATAGGTCAGCACACTCACTCGCATTTTTTCCAAGGCGTGAGTGCACATGCGAGTGAGTGCCAGAGAGTGGGAGTTAAGGTGAGCGCCAGTGAATGTCAGGGAGTGAGCTGAGGAGAGTGCGAGTGAATGTGAGTGGAGGTGAGTGCGAGTGAGAGACAGTGAGTGTGAGTGGAAGTGAGTATGAGTGAAGGTGAGTGTGAGTGAGTGCCAGTGAATGTGAGTGGAGGTGAGTGCCAGTGAGTGTGAGTGAAGGTTAGTGTGAGTGAGTGCCAGTGAATGTGAGTGGAGGTGAGTGTGAGTGAGAGCCAGTGAGTATGAGTGAGTGCCAGTGAGTGTGAGTGGAGGAGGGTGCGAGTGAGAGTTAGTGAGTGTGAGTGAGTGCAAGTGACTGTGAGTGAAGGTGAGGGCGAGTGAGAGCCAGTGAGTGTGAGTGGAAGTGAGTGCCAGTGAATGTGAGTGGAGGTGAGTGTGGCCAGTGAGTATGAGTGGAGGTGAGTGCCAGTGAGTGTGAGGGAGTTCAAGTGAGTGTGAGTGAAGGTGAGTACGAGTGAATGTGCATGGAGGAGAGTGCGAGTGAGAGCCAGTGAGTGTAAGTGAGTGAGAGTGGGGAGAGTGAGAGTGAGAATCAGAGACTGTGAGTGAGTGCAAGTGACTGTGAGTGAAGGTGAGGGCGAGTGAGTGCCAGTGAGTGAGCTAACGAGAGTGCGAGTGAATGTGAGTGGAGGATAGTGCGAGTGACAGCCAGTGAGTGTGAGTGAGTGCCAGTGAGTGCGAGTGAAGGTGCGTGTGAGTGAGTACCAGTGAATGTGAGTGAAGGTGAGTGTGGGTGAGTGCCAGTGAGTATGAGTGGAGGTGAGTGCCAGTGGGTGTGAGTGGAGGTGATTCGAAGTGAGTGGAAGTGAGTGTGAGTGAGTGCCAGTGAGTGTGAGTGGAAGCGAGTGCGAGTGAGAGTCAGTGTTAGTGAAGGTGAGTGCCAGTGAGTGAGTTGAGGAGAGTGCCGTTGAGTGCGAGTGGAGGAGAGTGCGAGTAAGAGCCAGTGAGTGTGAGTGAAGGTGAGTGCGAGTGAGTACCGGTGAATGTGAGTGGAGGTGAGTCCTGAGTGAATATCAGTAAGTGTGAGTGAGTGCACGTGAGCGTGATTGAAGGTGAGTGCGACTGAGTGCCAGGGAGTGAGCTGAGGAGAGTGCGAGTGAATGTGAGTGGAGGAGAGTGCGATAGAGAGCCAGTACTGGGTGAGTGGAGGAGAGTGCGAGGGAGTGCCAGTGAGTATGAGGGGAGGTGGGTGCGAGTGAGTGCCAGTGAGTGTGAGTGGAGGTGAGTCCGATTGAGTGGAAGTGAGTGCGAGCGAGTGCCAGTTAGTGTAAGCGAGTGCGAGTGAGTGCCAGTGAGTGTGAGTGGAGGTGAGTGGGAGTACGAGTGAGTGCCAGTCAGTGTGAGTGGAGGTGAGTGCGAGTGAGTGCCAGTGAGTGTGAGTGAAGGTGAGTGCGAGTGAGTTGAGGTGAGTGTGAACGTGAGTGAATGCTTGTGTGAGTGGAGATGAGTGTGAACGTGAGTGAGTGCGGGGCCTGTAAAAAGTTATGGTGAGTGAGTGTGACTAAGTTTTCTCCCACGCGGTCGACCTACGCATAAAACCATCGGCGCAACATGGCGATTTAAGGCCACAGCAGATATAGAGGGCAATACGAGTGGCCCAGGGTGGTCTGCTCAGGTAGCTTGGGCGCGAAGCCGTGAAAATGTATGTTTTAAATTAAACGTCGATTCCTTCGTCGTCATCTGGTTACACTCTGGGTCGCGTACACAAAACAGGGCTGATATACACATTGGGACTTCGACAACCGCCAGAAGATTGGAATAAATTAAAAAGAAAAGAGAAAGGAAACAGTGTCAGCTTCTTCTCTCAAACATCCGATGACACGGACGACGACGGGTGTGGTGGCGGAGTAGTTGGCAATTAAAACTTCGGAAAGCAAACATCGCATTAAAAAATCGCTTCTCTTAAATAATAACGTTCCCCCAAAGCGGTAACACCATTCAGAGGAGCCAGAAATGCCTATTAGCCTTTGTGCCTTTACTTTTATTACCCATTATCCAACGCACGATGGCTTTCTTTAAATTCAAGTTTAGTTCTTAGCTGGGCGACCGTTGTGTTACACGCATCTTTCCAATTTTAAGACTTCTTTCTTGAAGTATAACTTCACAAGCCCCAAAAGGAATGTTCTAGGATCCCGGTTAAGGAAACGCAGCGAAAAAGGGCCACCTTAGAATTTACTAGGCCATCATCTTATACTCCTTTTCGTTATATCCTACACTTGTGCCTCATGGGCAAGCTTTGTGCGTTTTGTGACGCCGCAAAGCATTAACAAATATGAAAAATTGCGCTGTGGCCACATTATCTTAATTTTTATGAGTGCACAGGACGCTACCGCATAGTAGCAACGTGGAAAATAACAGAGCGCAGTAGCTCTCCCATTCATGCTTGGTTAATTATTTAAATGACCTATTCTGAGTCCGGATTCTGCGGGCACTCCTTTCGCTTTATATTTTCCTTATTGGCCGAGCCCAAGAAAGAAGTTACACTGCAGCTTATGCGCAGGTTGTGCCTACTAAGTTTCTTGTGTGGGCTCCCGTGTGCATCCTCTGGGCTTCGATAATTCTGCGCTCTGCCGGATGCCAGGCGCCGCCGTTCCTAGACAGGAAGAGGGCTGCCACCCGCGGACTTCCGTTTGCGACCGTATCGCTTCGGGCACCGCGGATATCCGCAGACTAGTCTAGTTCAGGTTTCCTCTGAATGAAACGAAAATATAATTCCTATATTCGCGCTACATTAGGCCCTGTGAATGAACAATACTTGGTAACGGAAAGAGTAGGGTTTTAGGAATTAGAGAAGTCGTACACCCGTCTACACAACGATCGCTGTTTATAGGAACAGTAAAGCGAAAAAGAGAAGGAAAGGCATGCGCATGGAGCGTTAAGTATTCTTTGCCTTCTTTTGTATGAATATCCAACACAGTGCTTATGTAAGTAGCTCTATTTTTCTTTAGTTTTCGCACTTCATTATACGTTGAACAATATTGATTTCGCACTCCTCTCCTCATCCTGATTCAAATCAAATCAAGTTTTTATTTACATCACCAGGATGCTCGCTCGCATCACTAGGATTTGGCAAAGCAGTATATCGGCAAATAGGTAAATAAACAACTGATTTAGTGTTTCTGAAATCCTTACATAGCCCTACTCTGCTCAATTCTCAGGTCCACATCAAAAATGTGCACTTAGTTAGTTAAGCTGTTTTGCCTTCCCGTGTTAATTCACATTTCTAGAGTAACTAGCGCGAAATGGAATCGCACATCATATTTAACGATAAAAAAACGTTTTCCCGATGGTCTGCAATGCCACTGCATGGAAACTGAGAGCGTGTTCATGATAGCTTCTAGTAAAGCTCTGTTCTCGTTTTTTCACTGAACCACGAAAAATAATTTAGATCTTTCTGACCTTCTTCAGAACAGATGCTAAGCGTTGGTATTACCTCATATATATGTCTATGAGGCCTGACAACATTAGGTAATTTGTAGATATCCTAAACACGTTTCATAAGTAGGAAAGGGGGCAATTGGAATCACGTTCCTTCTAGGTTCCCAAAAGTTGTGACACCTTTAGGGGCGCGTCAATTCTCCTGATGACACTGCTCTACATTCTACAGTTGGTTAGTATAACCGTAATATTGAGACACCGTCAACCGTAATATTGAGGTGGTGGCGTGGAGCAGAGGTAGACTAACCGGCCTCAAATCTGAAGGTCGTAAGTTCGAATCCTACTCCAGTCCACCACATTTTCAGGCACCGGCAAGAAAACAATATATCGCCGAGAGCTAGTGGGGCTATACTAGTTCAGGTGCAACCAAACTAGGACGGTCCATTAAGCCTCATCAAAGTCACTCCCTCACCAGAACAGGAATTGGCTTCCCTGGTGCAGTATTCGGCCACTACCTCCCTCATGACTCCGACAATTAACCCATGGCCCTCCGTTCCCAATGGCTGCGGAGCACCTGACCAAGGCGGCGGTCAGACCTGCTACGCGGCAGAGGGTGCTAAGAATCTCTTGATCAAGACAGGCCGCCAATGGAAACTGAACCTGGCAACGTTCAACACGCGCACCCTCTCGAGTGAGGCTAGCTTAGCAGGACTATTTGAAGAAATATCAGGCATTTCCTGGGATATTATTGGCCTTGGTGAGGTTAGAAGAACTGGTGAGGCTTACACAGTGCTGACTAACGGCCACGTCCTCTGCTACAGAGGTCTTCCAGATAAGAAAGAATCCGGGGTAGGATTTCTAGTGCATAACAAGATAGCGGGCAACATTGATGAATTCTACAGCATTAATGAGAGAGTAGCAGTCGTCGTAATAAAGCTGAATAGGAGGTACAAAATGAAGGTAGTACAAGCCTATGCCCCAACCTCTAATCACGATGATGAAGAAATAGAACAGTTTTATGAAGATGTTGAACTAGCAATGAGAAAGGTGCAAACTCAGTATGCTTTAGTCATGGGCGACTTCAATGCAAAAGTGGGGAAAAAGCAGGTTGGTGAGCAAGCAATTGGCAACTACGGCATCGATTCTAGGAATGCAAGAGGAGAGATGTTGGTAGAATTCGCGGAAAGGAATAGGCTTCGAATAATGAATACCTTGTTCAGGAAGCGCAGCAACATGAAGTGCACCTGGAAAAGCCCTAATGGGGAGACAAGAGATGAAATAGATCTCATACTCTCTGCCGATCCAAGCATAGTGCAGGATGTACAAGTGTTAGGTAAGGCTAAGTGCTGTGACCATAGGTTAGTGAGGTTTAGGATTTCTCTCAATTTGAAGAGAGAGTGAAATTAGTCAAGAGGAAACAGGCCAACCTAGAGGTAGTAAGGGTAAAAGCAGAATAATTCAGGCTAGTGCTTGCAAACAAATATGCAGCTTTAGAAAAGGAAGATAAAGAGAACATAGAGGTAATGAATGAAACCGTAACTAGGTTGATCTCAGAAGCAGCAATTGAAGTGGGAGGTAGGGCACCAAGGCAACCAGTAGGTAAGCTTTCCCAATAAACAAAGGACCTAATAAAGAAACGACAGAAGATGAAAATGTCCAACTCAAGAGATCAGATAGAATTCGCTGAACTGTCAAAACTAATCAAGAAGAAAAAAGTAAGGGATATTCAAAATTATAACGTGGGAAATATTGAGGAAGCCGTAAAATATGGACGCAACATTAAATCAGTAAGAAGAAAGCTTGGCATAGGACAAGGCAAGATGTATGCACTGAAAGATAAGCATTGTAATATCATCAGCAATTTCGATGACATAGTAAACGCAGCGGAAGAATTCTATACTGACCTGTACAGTGCCCAAAACAGCCAAGCTACTTTCATTCAAAATAGTGATGAACCGGATACAGAGGCTCCTTCTATAACTAGCGCTGAAGTTAGAAGGGCCTTGAAAGACATGACCAGGGGAAAAGCTGCTGGAGAAGATGGAATAACAGTAGATTTAATCAAAGATGGAGGAGATATCATGCTTGAACAGCTTGCGGCCCTTTATACGCAATGCCTCACAACTTCATGTGTACCAGAGAGCTGGAAGAACGCCAACATTATACTAATCCATAAGAAGGGAGACGTTAAAGAATTGAGGAATTACAGACCCATTAGCTTGCTTTCAGTATTGTGTAAAATATCCGCCAAGATAATTTCCAATAGAATCAGGGCAACACTTGACTTTAACCAACCAAGAGAACAGGCTGGCTTCAGGAAGGGATATTCTACGATGGATCATATTCATGTCATCAATCAGGTAATCGAGAAATCTGCGGAGTACAATCAACATCTCTATATGGCTTTCATAGATTATGAAAAGGCATTTGATTCAGTAGAGATACCAGCAGTCATAGATGCATGGCGTAATCAAGGAGTACAGGAGGCATACGTGAATATCTTAGCAAACATCTACAAGGATTCCACAGCTACCTTGGTTCTCCACAAGAAAAGTAGAAAGTTACCTATCAAGAAAGGGGTCAGGCAAGGAGACACAATCTCTGCAATGCTTTTCACTGCATGCTTAGTAGAAGTATTCGAGCTCTTAGACTGGGAAGGCTTAGGAGTGAGGATCAACGGCGAATATCTCAGCAACCTTCCGTTTGCAGATGACATTGTCCTATTCAGCAACAATGGAGACGAATTACAACAAATGATTGAGGACCTTAATCGAGACAGTGTAAGAATTGGGTTGAAGATGAATATGCAGAAGACAAAATTAATGTTTAATAGCCTGGCAAGGAAACAAGAATTCAGGATCGCCAGTCAGCCTCTAGAGTCTGTAAAGGAGTACGTTTATCTAGGTCAATTGCTCACAGGGGACCCTGATCACGAGAAAGAAATTTACAGAAGAATAAAATTGGGTTGGAGTGCATACGGCAGGCATTACCAAATCCTAACTGGGAGCTTACCACTGTCGTTGAAGAGAAAAGTGTACAATCATTGCATTCTACTGGTGCAAACATATGGGGCAGAAACTTGGAGGTTAGCAAAGAAGCTCGAGAACAAGTTAAGGACCGCACAAAGAGCGATGGAACGAAAAATCTTAAAACTAACGTTAAGAGACAGGAAGAGAGCGGTGTGGATCAGAGAACAAACGGGGATAGCCGATATTCTAGTTGACATTAAGCGGAAGAAATGGAGCTGGGCAGGCCATGTAATGCGTAGGATGGATAACCGGTGGACCATTAGGGTTACAGAATGGATACCAAGAGAAGAGAAGCGCAGTCGATGTCGGCAGAAAACCAGATGGGATGATGAAGTTAGGAAATTTGCAGGCGCAAGTTGGAATACGCTAGCGCAAGACAGGGGTAATTGGAGATCGCAGGGAGAGGCCTTCGTCCTGCAGTGGATATAACATATAGGCTGATGATGATGATGATGAATATTGAGAATTTGTAAAGTAGAAAGAATATTGCTTCTATCTGTGTGTAGGCTTATCATAACTGATGCTCTGGCTGCAATCGCCTAGCGGTCGATGTCAATTTATATTGGCTCATTCTGAAGAATTCGCCAAGAATAGGTGCATATCAAGTGACCCATACCCAATGGGTTAAGCATAGGTAGCCGAAATATATCAAGCGTAAATAAATGAATTAGGTGTTTTGAGTATCATACGCGGTTCCATAAGGACTATTGTGTATTTATTTCTTTATTTATTTGTAAAACGCGCAACGCACATAGTAGTACATTGTAGAGGGGAGGGGGAAATACAATGGACGAGTAAAAAATACAAGATTATTTCTAAGAATTCAGAGTACTAGGGAAAAAATGGGTATTGAAGAAAGTAGTAACATTTCAATAACAATCGGAAAGAATCAAATACATAATACGGTGTAATTAAATACACGAAGACTATACTTTAACAAACAATGTCCTCGAATAAGTATATTGTTACACCTTTTGGTACCATGTATTATTTCATGTTAATGAATGGGTTAGGAAGACTAGTGGAGTCACTGATGCTTGGTGATGATGCAGGTAGATTATTCCAGTCGATCGAAGTACTAGGAAGGAATGATTGTGAGCACGCGACGGTGTTATGACTGGGCACGTTAACCTTATGTATGTGATCACGGCGAGCTGAACAATAAGGCGCTGGGTGTATCCAAAAGGAGCGAATAGATGAGCTGGGGTAGTTGATTTTATGACAAAGGGACATGTGTGATTCCTTTCTGCGTAGAGGTAATTATTGGATTTTAAGGATGCTCTTAATTATTGTAACACTAGCAGCGCGAGGACAGTTAGGATAAAATAAAGAGAGATGTTTTGTACTGATTCGATTTTGTCAATTTGTCAGCCCAGAATGAGCATTTTCACGGTGTGGGCATATATTAAATGGAGGCGGACGTAACGTTAGGCACAGCAGTCATTTTAATGAAACAAGCGCAAGCAAAAATTTCTTTTCAAGTATCGTAAGGAGCGGTTAGCTTTAGATATTTACTATTGTACATGCGTCTTCCACGAAAGAACATATGAGCGCCAAGCTAACGGTGGCATGCAACGGTTTGAAGGGCTCTCTCTCTCTCTATATATATATATATATATATATATATATATATAAATTACGGCTCAACCTCCCCACTGGAGAATTGTCATATAGTGCGTAGCATTTCTTGTAGTGTACCTATGAAGCCTGTACTGTACCCTTGAAACCGAGACTGCCGCGTTTTGAGCGATAAGCAGCTGCAACGAATACCATGCACACTATGAAAATCTCCCCAGTAAATGTATTTTTTACTACCAACCTTGTGTTTGGTAAATGACAGAAATATCACTGTCGTGCTTTCTTTCTTCTTCAGAATCTTCTCCCTGTTGTTGAAGACGCAATGCTCTCATTGCTTGCATTAGCCGCGCGTTCCTTCTCCACGCAAGCTCTCGCCTGGTTTCTCACTGCACCTCGGTAAGGCCAAATCAAAACGCGCCGAGCATCCCAGCGCACTCGCTTGCCCGCGAGGAATTCCTACCGCTTGTCAATGCGGCCGCTGAATAGTTGACACAGAACGAGCCGTGACAGTGGTCGTCAACGTTCGTGGCAGCCTGTCGTTTTCCGTTCCCAAGGACTACAGAGTTATTCCGAACAACATTTCATCAGGTGAACCTATGAAGCGTGCAGTCATTCTGCACTGTGACATCTGAGGTCGTCGGTTTCCCGTCGAAAACGTTGGAAAGCCCTTGCGAGACGCCGGCGTCATCAAGGACGTTGCAGCGATAGGCACCTACCAGATGTGCCACGTCTGGCTCTTTAACCTGCGGACGGATGAAGCTAAAAGGAAGCTTACAGAAGCAGGACGCTTGGTCGTCAAAGACCGTCTTTGCATCGCTATCGACCCCAACAGGCAGGATGTGCGTCTGAAGTTCTATTAGGTGGCCTTGGATGCCACTACGATAACATTCGGAAAGCCGCTGTGAGTAGGGTGAATTGAAGGAGGTGACCTACGACAGGTGAAAAGCGGAGGGCTTTGCATTTGCTGACTCTCTGACAAAGTTTTCTCGACTGTTTTTGAATAAGGATATTGCAATCGACCATATACCACACCAAATACGCCTTGGCAGTGGTACAGCGCTCATTGTAGTGCCAGGTCCGGTCCATTTGTGCCTTCGTAGCAAGCACACGGGTCATATACGTCGTGACTGTAGGACTACGTAGTGCGCCGAATGCCATGCGTTTGGCCACGGACAGGAGGCATGCACTCGCAGCTGCGCCAAAGCCATTGGCAGATCCGCGGTTGTAGACAAAAATGAGCTTATCGTGCATGAGGAAGAAGCAGAGCAAGCTGCAGCAGCCACGACAGCTGACAGGAGCGGAACATATCAGGGGCCAGACAAGACAGCGTGTTCGGGCTACACGCGTCGGCCATGATGGCGTCCAGCGTCGCTGAGCACCAAGGGACCGCTACAACTAAAGTCCCTGGATATTTTTTTTTGCTTAAAAAAGAGCAGAAAATCTGGGAACTTTAGCTACAATAAAGGCCGTCGGCGTTGGTGAGGTTAAAGTCCCTAGATTTTCTGCTCTTTTTTAAAGTTCCTAGAATTCTCTACTCTTTTTTAGAGAAAGCAAAAAATATCTAGGGACTTTAGGTCAGGTGTTCTAGGATGAGGACCCCACGAGGGAGTCCACGCACGCCACCAGCGTCTCTCAAACGTAGCAGGCAGAACGCTCAAAGTCAACAGTCGACGAAATTGTTGTGGGAGTCAACAACCTCGACAAAGCGTCACCATGACTAGTTTGGGGTGGTGTCGCAGGTGCAGCATCTGAAGCAGCCCCAAGCATCGCTGGAAGCGAATGGGGTGAAAAAAACATCGCAGCGCCGTTCCGACACGCGGGTCGTCCCTGACAAGTGGCGGAAAGGGGCTAACGTTTAGACGCCACTAGGGCGAATTCGAAAAGGGTCGAGATGGAAAATGAGGGCTTCATGCCGGCGGTCTCATCCTGCAGTAACATTGCGTCGTTGGAGAGGTCCCTGCGTGTAGGAACAATGTCCGCGACGTAGCGACTAATGAAGACAAAATAAATTGTAACGTATTGCGACGGAACAAGGATTAGATATAATCGCAGTGCAAGAAAGAAAAGTTGAACGCAAGGACCAGAGCGTTCAACGCTCTTGGCACATGATAATGTGTGCTTTAGTCATGCCGGTGGGACGTCAGGAGGGTGTTTTCTATTTGTACATAGTTGCTTAGGGGTTGTTATACGTTCGGTTACAAGCTGTCCATCGGGTCCGCTTTGTAGGCTGTTACTTTGGTTTTGCCTGCAATGAATGGCGCGTGGTTTGTCTGTATGCTCCAACTAACGTTGCACAGCGTGAGGAATTCTTTAGCCGCATTACTGTGTACTGTAAAACGTATCCTATACTTACCTTCTAGGTGAATTTATTTGTGCATGCTCATCACGACCCAAACTGAGTACTACGCCATACCGTCGAGACTATAGCACGGTAAATTCAATGGCTATCATCTACGACTTTGCTCTTGAAGATGGGAGAGAATGTGTTACCAGTCGGCATATGTCCATTTCACACATTTTCAAGGTTCTAGACACGCCCGCTTAGATCGTGCGTATATGTCGCTGAATATTGTGCCTATATCCAATAATTATTGCGTAACCCCTCCCCTCTCTCCTTCACTAACCATTGTCTCGTCCTGTTTAGTAGGAAAGAAAGAAGAGGAATATTTAAGTGGGATTCATGAAAAATAATTATACACTACTTCATGACGATGTTTTCAAAAGTTTAATACTTGATGGCATACAAGAACTGTACCGCGACAATAACTGGAAATATATAAGCAAGAACTGGAAAATATATAAGCAAAAAATGAAAATGAAAGCCATAGAAAGAAGAAGCATACTTAAATATAAAGATCTAATTCCTCAGTAGCTGTTACCTTCGAACTTGCAAACACTTGTCGAGGAAGAGTGTCGAACGCCTGGAACCTTTAAGGCATATATTCTTGCGGTGAAAGAAAAATTGCAGTTGTTAGACATTGAAAGATTTCGGGGTGCAGTTGTAAGAGCGAGAGCAGAGAAAGTGGTCATGGCAGAATAGCCTACAAAGCGCATACTAGGCATGAAAATTGTTACGCTCAAGTTAACATAATAGCAGAATTCGTATACAATGGTGCCGTGAGAAGCGCGAAAGACGAGATTGAGCAAGCCTTTTAGGAGCATTATAGGGCTCTATTTTCTTTAGGTGTGGTCAACAGTAACAACTTCAAAAGATAATGCTTCTCCTTCATGCGACAATCAGATCACGAAAGAAAGGATAGATTGGGGCTTTCAATCTCGGTAGGGGACGTAGAGATAGCGATCGAAGACTTAAACCCCGCAAAATTCCCTGGCCTTGACGGGCTAAATGGGGCTGTGTGTAAGTCCTGCAAGCGAGAAATATCTCCAATATTTGGGCGCTTATTCAACGAAGCCTTAGTTTAAATCTCTGTCTCCTTCATTTCTCACTTCCCATACCATTTTTATTCCCAAATCGAACGATTCTATCAAACTGCGGTAGGTATCAGCCTCTCGGCCAATCAGCCTGACAAACGCAGATTACAATATTTTAATCAAAATAATGACTAGAAAGTGAGTGTAATGAAAGAAATAGTGGGCCCGCAAGAAACATGTGGAATAACGGATAGAAGCATCTTTATCAACATTCACAAAGCGATGTGTGTACAGAGAGTGTTGTGATGTAATGAAGCGTGCAGCCGTAATGCTCCAGATAGATTTTGAGAAGGCCTTTGACCGCATGCCACATGGCTTGCTTATAACTGTGTTAGAACATGCAAATATTGGTACAGTGATAACAGAAGCTATTCGTATGGCGCACAGTGGTTGTCCTACTTGGCTGGTTGTTAACAGGGAGGTGGGAAGTCTTATGCTAGTGCGGTGCTGAATTTCGCCAAGGATGTCATATTTCTCCTCTCCGTTTTTTGGATGCATATTAAAAGTTTATTCTCAAGTAATATAAACCGCAGTACAATTAGTGGCTTCAGGCTTCGTGTGTGTGAAGTACACATTCTGGCCTACGCAGACGATGTTGCTTTTTTTTCTTCAAATCTCGAAAGTATTGCGGAGGTTAATGACGTTGTAAAACACTTTTGTCAGGTAAGGGGAGGTGCATTCAAATGGGAAAAATATCTTGGTTTTTGGCATCGGCAGTGGGCCCTCACGCCTCAGTTTTTCTTAAATGTCCTGTGGGTAACAACACACGGGAAGCGTTTCGGCCTTCCATTAGAACATTACACCGACAGTGATCGTTATTGGCGGGGAAAGACAAAGGAAATCCGAGAAAAAGGCGGAAAATGGAAGGGCAAACATTCATCAATATTTACTCGGGATACGGTTTACAGTTTGTCTTCCATTAGTAAATTGCTGTACGTGTTGCAAGTACTCTACTGTTCTGGAACGAATGCGCGGAGACGTCATCGGGCTTTTACCGTCTTTGTATGGGGATCGACATGGGAACAAGAAAGTCGGACGAGCCTTTCTCGGCGTGTCCGCAATGATGGCTTGAGGCAGCTTGTAAATCATTTTTTGTGCTTTCGAGATGTTCAGGATCTTTTCCTGCGAACAATTTGCGAAGTACGATTAACCAGTCATTTGTCCCAATTTGTCATCTCTTCCAATTAAATGAAAGGTTGACTACAGGGTTACCTTAAAACAGTTGTGGAGACGTGTCGCTACCTGGATGCACATTTTAACTGAATATTTAAGCACAGCATCGCGAAAAAAATTGTATGTGGATTTATGCGATGTTTTTCTCCCAATTACATTACACCGGACTCATTTCCCAGGGGAACATAGCGAAAAGTGTCGAAACCTGTAAAAGGCATGCCTATGCATCTGGTGGCGAAAGCTTGCTTCATTAAATTACGTTTCTTTGGGAAGTTAAGAAACACACAAAAGAAAGAAATATAGATTACGGCATCGGCGGTAATAATTCGTCCATGTTTCTTCCCTTTGGGTGAGTCTGAATCTGTGTAAAAAAATATGTACTTCAGTAAACACCAACTAGGCCAACAAATAGTTCTGCTGAAACATACTTATATTACACGCAGGCGTTCGCCAATTAAGGCGTAGCTGTCTGAAAAGGGCTTCTTCGTTTAGTGGAGTGAGCACTGTTTCTTCTGCCGCAAACCAGAAACGATTGAGCACGTATTCCTGTAATGCTTGGACGGCAGGTTCTTCTGGAATGTCCTGTAAAGAAGAATTTCCGTTTGGGAGCACAGGGAATACCAATGTACCTAGTGGTTCATAACGAGGATGGTTTTCCCTATGATATTAGTATGTTATTGGCTCTGCATAGTATTTGGGCGTCACGCATGGCTGTTCACCAAGCAAACGTTTACGCTCGTCCTGCTATAGAGTACTTTCGCGAGTCTCTGATTGCATTTCTGGAAATGTAAAAAGTGCAGAAGTGCGTGCCTAATTAGGTTATCCGTATGGAATCTTTGTTACATTGAAACAATTGTAGAAATATGAATTTGTGGCAACGTGGCTGACAATTATACCATTGCAATGACGAAAAAAAGCGTCCATGGCGTAATGCTTTTGACATCGGGCTTCGATACTAGACGTCGTGTGTGCGAATTTTGCCGTCGGTCAAAATATTTATTTGATTATTTATATGCATTTAACAAAAATGTTTGATTATTTATGAAACCATACTTTGTTTTCGTATAACGGTTTGTAGCCGTTACTTCATAAAACCGTAACTTGTTTTCACCGTTTTCGTTTCTGACGCCACTGCACCAACCTATCCAACCTGTTTTTTCCCCCACACCTCTCTCCATACAGACACAAACACACACGCACACCTTTATATATATATATATATATATATATATATATGTGTGTGTGTGTGTGTGTGTGGGTGTGTGTGTGTGTGTGTGTGTGTGTGTGTGTGTGTGTGTGTGTGTGTGTGCAGGAGCATCAAGTGGTGTATTCGCAGCTGCCTGGATTGCGCAAAGTCAGCTATTGCAAATGTCATCAAAACAGTCAAGATGTCGAATATCATGCACTCTTCTAATAAGACATATGTATGCCTAATTTATTCCAACGGCTACCAGTCTATGTAGAGATTCTATGATTTAATTTACTGTGTTGTTACGCTTAATACAAGTTATCTCATTTGCGTTATTTCGTACGGCGATACTGTGCTATCAAAATAGTTTTCTTTTGTTCTACACGAAATAGTCTGCAAACCGAGCTTCTATTTAAAAATCTCGCAATCTGTGCAGGTTTAAAACCTAATGCCTTTAGATGTTCAGGGGTTCAGTGAAACGGCGGCATATGCAAGATGGTATAGAAGAGGCTTGGAACAGCGTATTTTAATATAAATATTACAAAAAAACCTTCTGCAAATGAACTCCCCACAAGATGGCGAACATAATCTAGCCTCCGTGCATGTACTCGTTTCATTTCGTTTCAGCTGAGGGAACGGACTACCAAGGTTACGGATGTGTTTGACGTTTCACTATTTAAGGACATATCGTCGTCAATATTGCTTACTACAACGACCACCGTTAGTTTCAATAAAAAAACAAAGAAACTTTAACCAATTTTTATTTTAAAACTAGACGTTTCGTAGCTCAACGAGCTACTTCCGTGGTAACATGGCGTGAAGCGTAGTAGTGTTTCTGTGCGTTTTTAACGCTCTTACTGGCACACCGAAACTTTTCGCAGTATTGGCAAGTAAACGGCGGGAAGTGTTCCTGACGAACTATTGATGTTTCCCGACTTCTTTTAGATATTCCAGCATGTGCCCCCGCCCCCACCTGTATTGTGCTATATGTGCGACCAAGTAATTATTCTGCAATCTTCAATGAACCTTGTCCTCTATCCACCTGCGCTATCATATGCTTGTAGATATTATGATCTAATCACACAACCAAACTCTCAGTCTTCGGAGACCTCCCTGCCCACATTGATTAAGCGGCATATATCAGGGCATATTCTTGCCATTTTCCTGTTACTCTGAAGAACCACCGTCGCCAGATGTTTTGCTATCATTTTCATTTTGAAAATAAGCCTTCCGCGATTGAGGAAACTGTTTTCGAGCGATGCTTACAGTGCCAGTTTCTCACGTGACTTCACAAAACCGTGGAAAATCATCACGTCGAAAGAATATGTACACTAAAGATGTGTTAATATGACGACAAAAGCCAAAAAAAATTATTGGACTGCCGCACTCAGGCTGCCCTATTCCGAAGGGAATAGGAAATGGTTATCCAATGATCGCTCAGGCGCTGGCTAATGAGACTTGCCGACGAGGCTTTATTTCCTTGTATGTTAAAGAAATGTTGTTGGCAGCATAATGTTGCCGAGTATTTCGTCACGTGTACATATCGCGACGCCAAATTTTCTTCACTGAGCATCCGTTTTACCGGAATTTCTAATGCCCTGTTGAACGCCGCCGCAATCGTTGACGAGCCACCCCTGGCTGAGGCCGGGGAAACGGCCCATTTGAAGTCAGCGGCATCACCCTCCTGATCGGCTTATGAACTCTCACTGCGCTAGCTAGGCTTCAACGAAACCTTGTCCACTTCTGCCCATTCCTTGCTTCTTGTCAGCCAATTATATTAGGAAAGCATGTCGCGGTTGACAATGCTATTCGTTTTCAAACCAAACGAAAGTCACCTCCTTGAAACGAGGAGAGCATTTCATTGCGCTTTTGAAACACTCTTGCGTGTCACTGCTCGTACTTTCGTTCTGCGGTTTCGTAAATTTGACGTTAGGAGATTGCAAGGAAATCAGAACGGAATAATTTTACGTTATAGCGCCCATTTATGATGACGTCTAAAATGTACACAATTCACAGATACACCTTTGCAGCACCGCAGCGGATTGCAACGGTGATATGAAAATGGTCAGTTTGTTTTAGCTAATCGGTTAACAAGAAAGAAAAAAACTAACGGTGGACGAAACAAATTCACTTTCCTCTATTTCTGTGCGATACATGACCAGAGCATTTTTTCTCGTGCGGATGTGTTCTTAATATATCACAGCATGTTTTGTACTAGCTGGAGTTACTCTCCTCGAACTGTTTGTGTTTCGAATGCACACCATACTAAGACTGGTAACCCGCTACGTTGGCTTGCGCTTGAATTACGCGGCTAGTTGTTACTCACCTTACAAGCACATGCTACGGAAGTAGTAAATTTAGCACTACGAACCAGTCTACACATAGAGCGCATAACATTTTAAAGGCACCCTGAACCACCCCTCGGCTTGGTGAAATACCATAGTCCGCGGGTAGCATACGCTGTTGTGAATATCTCAGCCAAGTTCTGCTGTCGTACGCGGTCCGTGGAGCTCGCGCGCGGAACGCGAAGTCACCTTTCTCTCAAACGCTCTCGTTTCAAAGGACCCCAAGATCCTCGCTCTTTTCTGTGCGCTTTATTTGGTAATGACGCACACTCCTATACACGGCTGCTATTGGTCGCTGCGATCGGCTGCACCGCGGCCGCCGCGAGGTGCCGCTACGAGTCCAGTGGCTAAGCGCACTGCAGCTCGCTGAGGACAAACGAGTTTGGCTTACGTTTAGCGCTTCGTAGGCACCAAAGTCAGAATTCCAAAATGAAATTTGAACTGCACGCCATGGAGACGTTTCCGAGGCGGAGCGTTGTGGCCCCGCCCCACTCCGCCTTAGCCTTCGCAGTGCAAGGCCTTGAAAGAGGAAGGGGAGCACAGCGGAGGTCGTGTTTCATTCCCAATAACTCCGCTTCAGCTGAACGCATTGAAGTACTTTTTTTGCGGCAAACTGATTCTCAAATGGCCTATCTTCACTTCAAATGTACTTCTCCACTTCTATAAAAAGTGGTTCAGGGCCCCTTTGAATGAAACCTAGGCCGCCGATACAAATGGATTCCCAACCCGCTTAAATGAGATCTGAGCTAACCTGTAGCTTCGGTTGGATACACACGTCTAAATGTCCTTATCTCTAAGATACCCATAAAAGTACCAGACACCAGTTTCGATACCAGTACAAACGGTGAAGAAAAAGCTGAGAAAGGCCCTGAAGTACCGTAGCCTAATGGAAGAGGGACCAAAATAATTCAACGGAGGCCAGGTTCAGCGACGTTTCTGGTTTTGTGGCAGGACAGAGAAACAATATATTGCGCAAAAAAAGAAGAAAGAAAGAGAAGAAAAAGAGTCGCTCGCGAATGCAGAAAATTTCTGGCTCCTGTCTTACTTTTGTATTTATTATATTAATCACTTTCAGCGACGTTTCTGGTTTTGTGGGAGGACAGAGAAACAATATATTGCGCAAAAAAAGAAGAAAAAAAGAGAAAAAAAATCGTCGCTCGCGAATGCAGAAAATTTCTGGCTCCTGTCTTACTTTTGTATTTATTATATTAATCACTTTCAGCGACGTCTCTGGTTTTGTGGGAGGACAGAGAAACAATATATTGCGCAAAAAAAGAAGAAAAAAAGAGAAAAAAAAGCGTCGCTCGCGAATGCAGAAAATTTCTGGCTCCTGCCTTGCTTTTGTATTTATTATATTAATCACTAGCCCTAACCATTCCATAAACCAATACGAAAGCCTTTCTGAGATTTGAAGCATCACTTATAAGTATACGTCATCAACCTTTACGTCAAGTTTTCTTCGTGTGGGGACGCAATGAAATTTTCTGCAGTGTTACAATGCAAACCTCTTCCAATGTTATTTGTTATGAAGCTATTAGGATAGGACGATTATGTGCTATAATGTTGAAATTGGGTATCCAACTTCTTTCTTTCCTCTTAATCTAAACTAGAATATCAGCTTCGCGCATTTTCTTTTTAGTGTATATATTTTCTTACTCTCACTAGAAATTGCACCGAGCATTTCTTGTTTAATCGCTTATTGCGTGCGCCTCTGCCTTTCTTGATTGTATATCTAGTGCTCAAAATGTCTGGCAGTGAATTTAGCAGTACTAAAATGCAATGCGAACTCTCATTATTGGTGTGTTAATAATGTATGTCATATACGCTGCGCCATATGTATTAGCCTGGAGATTTCACTCTCATAATCTGGCTCCATACTCACAACCTTGCTTAGCACAAATGCACCTGTATGAATGTTTGTAAAGGGTCTTTACCGATAATTATACTTAATTACACCTTTACACCGAGCAGCAAGTCTTGCTGATCTTGGGGGCCGGTTTCATTGCGAGGCAATGATTAAAGCTAATAAGACTTTTAACAAAAAACATACGGCCTCTTGACTGCTTCAAGAATCTGGCAACCAATCAAAAAGCTTGCTTCCATTGGCTGGCCGAGTGCAGGTACAGTTAACAATAATCTCTTCCATGTCGTCTCCTACGTTTGTAAAGAATATGTCGCTGTAAACCTCGTGTGGCTCATGTAAACTTCTTCCCTTCTAGCATATTCAATTATTGTAAGCGTGCAGTGAAGGAGATTGCTAAGAGTGCATATTATGCCTAACGGCCTCCTTCAAAGGCACTTTTTCTTTGTTGTCAGGAACGCACAAGCCACGCATGTAGGATGTAGCAAAGCGACGTAGCGTACGTGCTTCGACGTCGCGTAGGAGCAGGTACGTATCTAGATCTATCACGGAGCGCTGCTGTGAAATATGTCCACCTGCATCCGCCGTCAACTACAGTTACGTTTGATGTCACGTTTCCCAGGACGCCGCCTTTGGACCACGTAAAACAGAGAGCAGATTAAATGTCCCGTTTCCCCTCGAGGAGCCCATTTCCCACGGGCAGTCGGCACGAGGCTATGTAACCACGAGAAACTGAAGGAACGATTATCTTCATCCATCAGATCCTGCGTTTTCGATATACCAAACTCGTGAATATCTGGAAATTTTAGCTTTAAGCTTCTGAGGAAAGACAAGTTTCACCGGATATAGTCCTCGGAACACACACAATGCAGATCCTCGCTACTTTTATATTTACTATGTCAGAAACATTGATTTATTATAAATATTGATGATCACTGCTATACTGGAGGACATTTGTGCATTCAGAAATTTGTGTGTGTGATCTAATTTTACGCGTTCTAAAGAGTAGTGTTTCTTATTATTCAAAGGCGTGTTTCGGACTCGGGTTCATGCATGAAACCAGTGAATTTCCCCATGTTTGTTACACATTTTATGAGTTTCGATGTGTCTTAAACATTGTATTAGCTTAACATGCGTGATCTACACGATTATTCTTTTCAGCTGACCATACTGTCTGCAAATACGCCCAAATATATTGCAAAATTTGATATGAAACCATTGTATAGTGGTGTTTCGAAAGCAATTTCACTAACGAGCGCCATAAAGCCTATGAACCGGTATACCTGCATTCGAAATAAATTGCGGCAGTTGGCTGACAAGCCACCCTGTCCATCGAATAAAAATTCCAATATGCTTGAAATAACTGTAGTCTACTACTCCAAACAAGAACCAGCAGATGCATTATTTGCATATCGGGGCCACTCTATGATTGACGAATTATATTTTGCTGCAGCCTTTGTAGCGTTCAATTAAACCCCGCTTTTCTCGGCAGGAGGCTCTGTGATAATTTCATCGCACCTCTTTATGCTAAATGTGTAAGTTGGAATTCCAACTACGTCATTACTAATGTATTCTCTTGTCACGTTTTGCTCCTTGAACTTTATTTCTGTGGGAATATGTACTCGTATTTTGTCTGTCGGAACTGATGAACTACCAGACTATTCAGACGCAAGCCTCAAAAACTTCAGAGGTGGAGTATTACGCGGACGCTTTACACAAGGTATATTTAACTGTAAAAGGAGTGGACACATTAGCATTCAGTTCGAATTGAAGTACCAAAAAGCAAAAGAAAATATTGAGAATAGATCTGATGTTACTATAATGAAATTGTGTTTTGATAAATAATTAGAACAAATGTAAAAATAATTGCGCGAGTGAAAAATACAGTACACAACACTGCAGATGATGCACGCAGAAAGAAAATATTTTTGGACAAACATTGAGTTATATTCATTGCAGCTGGGCAGTCCATATATTCGGCAGTCAGCGGCTATTGCGGCTGATGCTAGAAGTCCTAGGAAAATATCTACGCTTTTCTTTCCGTTCTTTCAACGACATCGGAAAGCCATAAAACCCAGTGCCTTAGGAGAACTTCGAAACTGCGTGCAAAATTGAAAACAGCAGAAAGACACAGTTAACATCCGCTGTGGCATCGAACATGTCTGAAAGGGCTTCAAGGTCTTCACCACGCATTGGAACATTCAGGGCTCATTTAGGACTCACACTCTGCTCCGATCTATAGCGCTTGCAGGTATTCTTGTCTTTCCGGAAGAGAAAAGGGCGTGTGTCCTATTCTCCGTAGCTTCCCGTACCGAATACCGGATGTCGCATCGAAGAGACGTGCCATATAAGTGCCGATGGCACTCCCACCTCCTGTTCACTCAGGACAAGGATTTCACACCATGAGCACTCCTCTACTGCTCGCGCTCCTACTGGGAGTAGTAGCAATTTCCTACTCTGAAGAGTCGCACAGTGAGTAAATTTTCCTCGTTTCTGGTAATGCACAAATGAAAACAACTGTTCTCACGCAGGACTGTTTCTTTCTTTTCCCCTTACTGCTTATTTGAGGAGCTCAAAAATCGCCTACGACACCTTAGAGCTCGTTTGTTGCCAGCAATGCCAAAAAAAAACAAAAACAGAAAAAACACAAGCAAGCCCTGGTTCCCTATATGCGAGCTCGCAAGAAATTATAAATTTGATTTTATTTATTTTAGCCGTAGAATTTCATTGATTGCTTGTTCGCATAATACAATATAGTTTTGTTTTATAAATTGCACTACTACGCTGTGTCGAAGAAAATTATGTAGGTAAGCCCCTTTCCGCGAGGGCCCTTTTCACTTTTATAAAACTTGTATTGTCTTACCTAGCAGCACGAAAGGAAGACCGAGCCATCCACGTTGTTTATTACAGCCAAAGAACAACCGATGATCAGGGTGCGCGGAAGAAAAAAAGATAATTTCATTTTTGCGACAAGCCCTATACGTATCGACAACGCCACGCTCTAGAATGTTCCCGCGTTTTCTTGCAGACACTGCTGAACTCAGACAACAGTCACGTATCTCTTGGTCTAAAATTTTTTTGGAAAACATATTTAGGTAAACGCATTATTAGTACATTTTAGTTTCGAGTGCATAACATCAATTGTTCATTGTATAAACATTTTTAATGAATCTAAGCATTAGTACGCTCCATATGGCAGGCTATCCACACTTTTTCGCATTGTACGCGACAGAAAGCTCTCACATCAGTAATTGAAATTCGGTTTGATTAGCCAGTTACACATTTCTTATGTACACAAAGCGTCTGTGAACATTTGGAACAACCAGTGAGGTTTTGGGGGCTCCAGGAAAGTAAAAGTATATTTATTTAAAGCAATAACCAATAACTTTCCTCTACACTGAGTGGGGGCATTACAGTGCAGAACAAGTGTTGGGCACCGACTGAAATACTACGTAGCATATAGAATTAACGCTTTCATTATTGCCGGAAATTATCAAAATTAATAAACTTACCTCATACAACTATAGTTATTCGGGCCAGTTGTGGAAACATGAAAAAACAAATGTCTTGAAAGCCTTTATGACTGATAGATGCTGTACAAGTGACTGCTTATAGTACTTGTCCTCACTAAAGACCATTTCTGTCAGCAAATAAAATTTTGAAGTATGCGAGAACAGTGGTGTTCTGTGTATGATGTTTCTGACATATACTTATTTCGCATGCGTATTTCTTCTGTTCCAGAATGGCCCAGCTGGAATAACTATGGCAAGAGCGATGCAAGATGTGAAAGAGCGTTCAATCTCCAACTCGTACGTAGCGTTGCTCTGAACTTATGCTCTAACGTTGCTCTAACGTATTTGACATATCATGCACGGTGTAAAGTATACTATCATTTTCCAATTCAAAGCTATTGTTGCATAAAATGCCATGTTTTCTCTGGACATATTTTGACATTTAGTAAATTTTACACAGACCGAGAAACTTCCCTACGTTATGGTGAACAACAGAGCCATGTGGGCAAGAAATAATAAATTTCATTTTGTTTATTTTAGCCGTATAATTTCATTGATTGCTTGTTCCAATAAGACAACATTGATCGTTCCTGTTACAAGCCTTGGTAACACTTGATGATGTAGTATTTAGAGTATTTGAATATATATTTGTGCAGTTTATTCACACTCCTTCATTGAAATTTGTGCTAAATGGTAAAGCTATGTAGAGAAAATGAATAATTCTACATCCGTACCTGGATCGACACAACGACTTCAATGACATGTGTGCGTCTTTCTTCTAGCCCTTCCGAGTACGTTGCCGTTACCTCTGCAAAGGATGGCCAGTTCGTGCTGTTAATGAAGCCGACGGGGAGCCTTGCGCGGTAAGTACCCGTTATTCCAGAGCCCGTGTGCAGTTGTGCCTATTCCGCTTCTAGTACCAGTTGCACGCCTCCGCGGTGAGTCATTGGTAATTGCGTTTTACTGCTCAGTCTGAGGTCGCTGGTTCGATTCCCTGCACTATCGGTCATTTATTCATGGAGTCGGAATAAAAACTCGCTCGTACGGTTTGATTAATTTGCACGGTAAGAAACTTCTCCTGCATAAGATTATTCTGAAGTACTGTAATAGGGCGTCTCTCATAGCAATAGCGTTGCTTGGGGACGTTAAACCACATAAATTAATCTGTAACATTTGTGCATTGGCATAAACAAGCGGTGACTGACATGATTTTGTAGCGCAAAAAAAAGCTGTAAAGGAAAGATTAGCAGCGAAAGACAGAGCATCGCTGTCATCTGTGTCAGAGATGTTGTGATGTGTTATCTGACAGTCACTTTTGAATGGGGAAATCTGATGACTGAAGGAAAAGTGGCGCAGTGAAATTGCCTTTTTAATGAAAAGCAATCTTGTTTTCACACATCAAGGGTATACGTGGTCACACATTACATGGAATACATTTTATTCCCACCAGAACCTATTTATCACAAAATTGACAGCCTACGATGTTCACAGTTAATAAAATTATTTGCCCTCGTTGTGTCGCTGGGCTATTATCTTAGTGGTGGCTCAGTTATTATTGACAAGTATTTATGATTTATTTTTCTATTGTGCTGCACGCTGAGTGGGCGATCCCAGAAGTAATGGAGGTGCAGTCCTGAAAAAGGAAATTAATAAGGCATTGCTAAATGTATTTATTGTTATTTACTTCAGTACCCTAAGGACCGTGGTGGGCATTACATAGGGGGGAGTGAAGGAAGGGCGAAAGTACCTATTTGAAATTAACAAAAAAATACGTGCGCATAAAACATTCACCACACAGTAGTGAATGGAGCATCAACGTGGTTATCGCTTCTTCTAGGATATTGTACTTAAATACAAAAAAATAAATAACGGGCCGTGATAACACAGGATCGGCAGTATGATTTATATACAATGGGGCACTACATTTAAAATGAAGATACGGAAAGCAAATATTGAACACAATACTACACACATGAAAGGGTACTGGCTTCTAGATAGTTTTAAGGGACTGAATAAAAAAAAAGCCTGCTATTTAATGTTGTCAATGCTAGATGGAAATGAGTCCCATTCTTCAAGTCATGAACCTAACGGCCAGTTGATTTCTTTTTTCGTGCGTGCAAATAACAGACAAATGTTTTAACAATTGTCGACGTGTGATGAAGTGAGATCAGGTCCTAGTAGAATATGCGCAATAGCAAATTGAGAGTTACTATGGAGTAGTGAATGAAAAAATGATCTTGGCGTGGAAGCTTTCTGCACATCGGAAGCAGGTTGAGATTGAGGAATTTATTAAAAGGTAAAACCTGATGCTTCGTTCGGCATTGACTCAAGCTAGTTTGTAAGATGTGTTCGTGGAGATGCCATATAACGCTGATTGGACTTGATGGAAAATATAAAGCAAGGTGGAAGCTTGACGGTTTATCTCAAGAATGAAGCCCTGCATCGTCCCATTTACTCCTTGGCTGTTACGTATGCGTTTTTGTCACTTGTTTTCATCTTAGTTGACTATGTGCTAACTGGCAGAGCACTTATGCCTTTATGTCATACAACAGAAACATATTTTAGAGAAGACCGGATAATGGGAATCTTGTTAAACTGGCATCAGCTTTATTTTCTGCCAAAATACTTCCGCACTCTGAGATGTGTAAAACAATCAACAAAAAGTAGCCAATGCAAACAAGAAGTGCACACAGCCAATCCGCCCATAACTTTTGTGACAATATACGCGTCCTCTCCTCTGAAGGAATAGAATTTGGGAGTGAGAAGTTCTTCAAAAGTGTTTATTAAATAGGTAATAATGCATGAAATGTTTTGCACATAACTAAACTTTAAGACACTGCTGATTTAGTTGGTCTCTTACACGTCGCTAAACGTAAGGCAGAAAATAGACGATCTTAATGTAAGTGTCACCGTTATCATAGTTACGCAATGAAATAACGTTTCAGTCACTTGCATGACGTGGCTTAAGGCTCTGCTGTGATTGCAATTTTCCTCTGCAAGATTTTTTTTATTCTCTGCTTTTGACCTCGAATATTTTATTTAATAACCTGCTGTGACACATACAACTTCTCAATTTCCCTGTAAGAGATTTACAAAGAAAAGGTGCTGTGGCAGGGGACTTATAGCTACATTTACGACTTGTTCTACATCATTGGTCTGGTCATCTTTTCGCGTGGTAATTATATATGGGTGAACATTAAATCGACAAATGGGGTACAAAGCATTTTAATAAATCGTGTATGCCTCGCTGATAAATTAGGTATTCGTCAGAAGCATGAGACAGAAATTGTCACAACTTAGGTACTGCTTTCTAAAGTCGGCACAGAGGTAAACGCTATCAACATGATATTACTTACGCAATAAGCCATTAGGACGTAGCCTCCGGACCTTACGGGTTATATGTATTCGCTGCGAAATATTTTGCTCTGGAACCGAGGCTGTAATAGAGGGACCTTCTGTTCAATGTGCACCAGTATATTAGGCCACAACGCCTGTCTCGCAGTGGTGGGGTCTGCTTCACTATATCTAGCAGTGTTCAGAATAACCTGGCGCTAGCAGAAATAGGCATGAACGACCGAGGCTAGCCAACAAGGAAATATTAATTCCCAAGTGGAACATGCCATCAGTTTCTCACTGTTACAGCCATATACAGACGCCATGCCTTGTTGCACTTTGTGCAGGCTCTCTTCCGCGGGACTGGAAAGTGTCAGAACGGACGGTGCGTGGTAGGCGATTCAACATGGTCCGTCTCGCGGCCAGGCATGGAATACACCGGAAGGGGTAGGCCCGAACCAACGCCAGAGACAAGCACAGAGCCTCCGGCGTCTCAGGGTGGAAGCGAAGCCGAAGGAGCGCAGCCTGTCCCTGACGCCGCGCCTGAATACCCAGTTGCAACAGAAGCACCTGCTGAGCCCGAACCTGCCCCTGCATCTGAGGAGCAACCTGGAGTGGAGCCGGAGACGCAACCTGAAGTGGGAGCTGTGCCGGAAGGTGCGGCACCGGAAGACAATGAGGCGTCTTCTGAGTCACAGCCTGAGGCAGAGCCGGAAACTCAACCCGAACCACAGCCGGAGGCAGTGCCGGAGCCCGATGCACAGCCAGAACCAGAAGCACCGCCACAGCCCGAAGCACAGCCTGAGCCACAACCTGAAGCACAGCCAGACCCACAGCCCGAAGCAGAGCCTGAATCACAGCCTGAGGCACAGCCTGAAGCCGAACCTGAAGCACAGCCTGAAGGACAGCCAGAGCCACAGCCAGAGCCACAGCCTGAAGCACAGCCGGAAGCACAGCCGGAAGCAGAACCTCAGCCAGAGCCGCAGCCTGAAGGCTCTGTCGGAGCACAGCCCGAACAGCCAGAGGCGCAACCGGCTGAAGCACCAGAAATTCCCTCAGTTGGACAACCAGAATCGGTGCCAGAAGGCGAACAAGGCGGCGCGTCCCAGCCCGAGCCGCAACCAGGCGGCTATGCTGAAAATGAGGTGCCTCAGTAAAGAAAGTGTTGCTTACATAGTATTTTGTGTTTACTCTTTCCTGGGTAGCTATATCGTAAATGTGGTCCAGTTGTTTCTGTTTGATTTTTCCCATTAGCGCGACGTAATTGGTTACAAATGTTCGAGCCACGCCCGCCTTGCTTGATTGTCCCGTGAAGTCCGGAAAACAACCCATCTCAAAACAAGATGCACACACAGCTTGTGCCTGAATAAGCCGAACAAATAGAAATAAATTATTTCGAATGTGCACTCTGCCATCAGTAGTCCTCCGTTTGTGGTATAAAAATTGGCTGCGGTTCAACTCAGTTATGCCTGGGTGTGCGTTATTGTTTAGCTTGGTGTTTCACTCCGTCGTTGATCCGCGGCCCTGGCACAAGATGCCGAACTAGACGACGAACCATCGTCATCTGAATGCACTCGCCTCGCCGCTTCGTACTTACGACGCGTCTCGAGGCGTGCGGCTCGTTCTTCCCTCCGTCTCCTCGGCTCGCTGCCTCCTCTTGGATTCGTACCGACGACGAAGCCTCGCTTCTTTCAGTCTCTCCGACTCACTTTCCATATCTGCCAACGAATCCCACCGAGCCGCCTCTTATATATATACGATGCAACTCCGGCGGTTGCTAGGCCACGGCTCAGCTCGCGGTGCGGCCACCGACCACAGCCAAACGGCGAGAATGCGGCCAATGTAGCTCTCGCTACGAAAGTTTTCGGGCAACGCTCACTTAAACTGTCTGTAACGAAACCCTAAAACTGAATATATTTTGGTGGGATAGACTTGGACTGCCCCACTTCGAAAGGAATGAAGATGCCAGCCCGCCGATGGTTCTGCGGGAGGCTCCTCGGAGCCACCTGGTGGATTGTTTGCGTATCGTAAAAATGAAGTTGAGAACGAAACGTCAAGCAACATGTATGTTTTTTTTTTAGTAGAACACCCCACACCCTTATCTGACCAATGCGCACGCGTACTGAAAATACAAAAAACCGTGTTTGCTCACCTCTTTGCGTTCCTACGATTGCTCGGTTGATTGCAGTAGGTACAATTTTCCTCAATAAAAAGTGCACCCTGAAAGCCAAGGCTTTCAGGGTGCATTCAAGTAAAAGCAACGCCGACCACAGCTGATGTTAAAGCTGATAAGCTGTTTTAAGTTTCTTCCATCTTGCGGTCGCTGAACGACATAGATGGGATGCCGAACACACGCATATATAGCTTGGCTTTAAAAATCTGAATACGGGCGTTTATTTCGAAATGTATTCAAACTGCATTTACATTGAAGAAATAAAAGGTGTTGCGTTCATTCGCACGAAAGTTCTTATTTATAAGATTCATCTGTCGAAAATAAACTTGCTGTTGGCCCCTCTGACAAAAAATATTAAGAAACCGTTGATAATAATGATGTTTCTTATTCAGCTGAATGGTCCGTAGATCGCTAAGTAATCGCTAGCACGCCAGTTGAGGATGATTGAAAACGTTCCCCTTCGCGACGTAGAACACGCACTGTCTCCTCCAGTCTAGTTGGTCCGGCTGTTGTGCACCCCTTTTGGCAGTAGAATGTCTTCGAATCTTCCCGGTACGTAGACCAAGTCACATTACCAAATATGTTCCTCTAAAGATACGTTTTGGAGGCGATGCCCAATGCTGCGATCGTCGAAAGTCCACCGCGAGCAAAGCAAGGGACCCGCCGTGGTTGCTTAGTCGCTACAGTGTAGCGCTGCGAAATACGAGGTCGCGCGATCAAATCGTGTCCGCGTTTGGTCACACTTCGATGGGGGCGAAATGCATAAACGCCCGTGTACCGCGCATTGGGTCCGCGTCAAAGAACCTCAGGCGTTAGAAATTAATCCGGAGTCCCCCACTACGGTGTGCACCATAATCAGATCATGGTTTTGGCACATAAAACCCCACAATTTAATTTTCATTTTAAGCTACGCAAATGGAAACGGACCAGTCAGAGACGCCGGCACCACTAGGTTACTTCCGCGTTTCCCGTGTTACGCCATAGTTACTTAGCATTGCTTCAGCCACTCAGAGAAACCGGCGCAGCCCTCCTCTCCTGGTTATCCGTCTTCGCTCCGTTAGGTCGGCCCCACTCTGCGCACACTTCGACTCTACTACGCTGTTGATATAAGCAAAAGGTATCAGAGCAGGAATTGCTATTTGCTTTAATACGAAACAAATGGGATCACCTGTAAAAAAGGAGAGCTTTTCATGGCGCTGTTCAGAAAACGGTGGTGGGTTCTCGCCCACGCTTGCATCATCTGGGACAAAAATTCAATGAGAGCCGATTGGAATAAATTCAAAAGGGAATAAGGTTTACAGTAGGGTGCCCCTGCTCTATGTAAGCGCCCCACACATGTTTTTATAATAGATATTTAAAAGTCACATGCTGCATACAGCACAAATCGGCCTCTTCAGGAGCCTAACTTTCATAATCTCACATTATTTGCTTGACAAGTCAGAATGCCCGGCTAGGTAATTAAAAAATATTGCTGATAAGCATTCCATATTTAAGGTGAGTCATAGTGAAGTGGTGTATAGTTTGCGAAACTATTAGGACTCGCACAATATTCAAGATTTCCTTACTCAAAAGCACTACGACATAAATAGACGTTCCCCTTAACAGCTTCCCTAAAGGCCTGATCTAAAACTTTAGAACGCTCCGTAACTAGAACGTGAGCATATTTTTGGCAGAGTTAGGTAAGAAAATTCAATTATGGGGTTTTACGTGCCAAAACCACGATCTGATTATGAGGCACACTGTAGTGGGGGACTCCGGAAATTTGGACCACCTGGGGTTCTTTAACCTGCGCCTAAGTCTAAGTACACGGGTGTTTTCGCATTTCGCCCCCATCTAAATGCGGCCGCCGTGGCCGCGATTTGATCCCGCGACCTCGTGCTCAGCAGCCCAACACAGCAGACTTAGGTAAGGGATACTGGAAAGTTGCATTAGCCTTAAGGTTAATGCTAAGCAGACATGGCGTCACTACTGCTTGAATTCTTTTTTCAATGTTCACGGTGCGTTAAAGTGGATAAATACAACATTTAATAAGTGTCTCTTATGAGTTGGTATATATAACCCGCCGCGGTGGCTCAGTCAGCTAAGGCGTTGCGCTGCTGAGCACGAGGTCGCGGTATCGTATCCCGGCCGCGGCGGCTGCATTTCGATGGGGAGAAATGCAAAACCGCCCGTGTGCTTGCGTTGTAGTGCACGCTAAAGAACCCCAGGTGATCAAAATTAATCCGTAGCCCTCCACTACGGCGGGCCTCATAATCAGAACTTTTTTTGGCCCGTAAAACCCCAGAAAGAACAGAATGAGTTGGTATAATATGCCATGCCAGGCAACTGAGTAAGCAAACAAAAGAAGGGCGTTATCGAAAAATAGCGTTCTTTGAATTAAAGTCCCTATATAAGAAAAGTACCGCCATCCTTTGATAAACGCCGCTTCTCTCTCTCCTGTATCTCCGATTGGACGATGATAGCGCGCGCTTTTCATTTCTTTATATTCTCTTTTTTTCCGCCTCAGAGCCATGTTGAAAGTCCTCTGCGCAGCCGCAGTCGCCGGCGGCGGCGGCGGCGCGCGCCCGGCCTGAAAGCTTCAACGTGGACTTTCTAGGTGCGCCACCGTCGATTTGGCTTTCGCAAGCAAAAAGTAAAGAAAAAAGCAAGCGCTTTAGGAGAGGAGGCGGCGGAGCAAAGAGTAGATGGCGGTACTTTTCTTATATAGGGACTGTTGCAGCGAGACCCTTATCGGCGATCACAGTGGCTGAGAGTGAAGTGGCGCATGCTCTGCAGCTTTGCAGACACAGCACCGCATGACGTCACTTAATGCGATAAAACATTCCTCCCACCTATTCATCAGTGCCAAAACGGAACGCTGAATAACGCAGCTGAGAGGTGCGTCTCAAAGCCAGTGGTTCGGACGGGGGAGACGGACGCTGTAGACTTGAAAGCTTCGGTAGGACAGGCACCAGGCTGGATAATCTGCTAGGTCAAATGACGCGCTCGCCCGGCCGGCTGAAGTCATAGGTGTTGGATCCCAAGCCTTTCACACGTGGTCCCCATGGCGCCCATGCATTATTCCGTCTAACGTATGCACCTCGTGCATGACTTGACCCTCACGAGCCGCCAATCACTTAGGACCTGGGCGAAAGTTCCTTGCGTAGACAAAGTCACCCAGCTGAAACCTCTGTTGCGGCAGCTGCCGCGGGCATTCCACGTGCGTGCCGTCAGGGTGATGTCTTGCAAGGCTGGACAGCAGGTCCTTGCCTAGCGTAAGCTCT
Source organism: Dermacentor silvarum (assembly GCF_013339745.2). NCBI lineage: Eukaryota > Metazoa > Arthropoda > Arachnida > Ixodida > Ixodidae > Dermacentor > Dermacentor silvarum. The sequence goes on along the minus strand of NC_051156.1, from coordinate 111,348,041 downwards.
GCTCGTGCCTTGCCTGCCTCTGAGTGAGGCGTGGAATGTTGTTTGAACCAGAAAATCCGCGCCATTCCACTCTATGAAGATCGATGACCAGCGAAGCTGTGTATGCGGTGATTGACCGTTGCTCTGGTGAAATTTTCCAAGTTTGGGGGATCGGGGCCACATGGACGATTCGAATTTATTTTCGCCTTGCGGTCCTGTCAGGCAGCACGCTTACGTTTGACGTGCGCGGCCCGTTCATTAGACAGGTTTGGTTTCACGTACGTAGAAGCATAAGACAAGGCAAGATGTATGCATTGAAAGATAAGCAGGGTAATATTATCAGCAATTTTGATGGCATAGTAAAAGCAGTGGAAGAATTCTATACTGACATGTAAGGTACCCCGAGCAGTCAAGCTACTTTTATTCGAAGTAGTGATGAGCAGGATACAGTGTTTCCTTCTATAACTAGCGATGAAGTTAAAAAGGACGTTGCAAGACATAACCAGGGGAAAAGCTGCTGGAGAAGATGGAATAACAGTCGATTTAATCAAACATAAAGGAGATATCATGCTTGAAAATCTTGCGGCCCTATATACGCAATGCCACACGACTTCAAGTGTACCATAGAGCTAGCAAAAACACCAACATTATACTGATCCATAAGAAGGGAGACGTTAAATAATTAAAGAATTACAGACCCATGAGCTCGCTTTCAGTTTTGTATAAAATATTCACCAAGGTAACTTTCAAATAGAATCAGGGAAACACTTGACTTCAGCTCACCAAGAGAACAGGCTGGCTTCAGGAAGGGGTATTCAACGATGGGTCATATCCATTTCATCAATCAGGCAATCGAGAAATCTGCAGAGTTCAATCAACATTTCTATATGGCTTTCATCGAATATTAAAAGGCATTTGATTCAGTAGAGGTACTGGAAGTCATAGAGGCATTGCGTAATCAAGGAGTACAGGAGGCATACGTGAATATATTGGCACATATCTACAACGATTCCACAGCTACCTTGGTTCTCCACAAGAAAAGTAAAAAGTTGCCTATGAAAAAAAGGCGCAGGCAAGGAGACACAATCTCTCCAATACTATTCACTTCATACTTAGAAGTATTCAAGCTCTTAGACTAGGAAGGCTTAGGAGTGAGGATTAACAGGGAATATATCAGCAACCTTCGGTTTGCAGATGACATTGTCCTATTCAGCAACAATGGAGACGAATTACAGCAAATGATTGAGGACCTTAATCGAGAAAGTGTAAAAATAGGGTGGAAGATGAATATGCAGAAGACAAAGATAATTTTCAATAGCCTGGCAAGGGAACAAGAATTCAGGATCGCCAGTCAGCCTGTAATGTCTGTAAAGGAGTACGTTTATCTATATCAGTTACCCACAGGGGACCCTGATGATGAGAAAGAAATTAACAGAAGAATAAAATTGGGTTGGAGTGCATACGGCAGACATTGCCAAATCCTGACTGGGAGCTTACCACTGTCATTGAAAAGAAAAGTATACAATCATTGCATTCTACCGGTGCTAACATATGGGGCAGAAACTTGGAGGTTAACAAATAAGTTCGAGAACAAGTTAAGTACCGCAAAGAGAGCGATGGAACAAAAAAATGTTAGGCCTAAAGTTAAGAGAAAGGAAGAGAGCGGTGTGGATCAGAGAGCAAACAGACATAGCCAATATTCCTAATTGACATTGACAGGAAAAAATGGAGCTGGGCAGCCATGTAATGCGTAGGATGGATAACCGGTGAACCATTAGAGTTGCAGAATGGATATCAAGCGAAGGGAAGCGCAATCGGGGACGGCAGAAATTCGCAGACGCGAGTTGGAATCGGCTAGCGCAAGACAGGGGTAATTGGAGATCGCAGTGGACCTAAATATAGGCTGATGATGATGATGATGACGACGTCGAAACGCTACGTAACTGAGGATATTTTGGGATCGAAATGTGCATGCGCAGAACGTAGGGAGCCCCGTCACGTCTCACGTACGCACACTAAATTTGCGCCTTTGCGTTGCGCGCCCCACGTACATGACCGGCTATGCGAGCTGCTCACGCCATATCTCGAAAGATACGAAAGGAGTTTCAAGATTGCATCCCACCGTTCCGACGGTGCTTGTAGTTAGTCACCGTAGGGTTGTGCCGCGTGTTTGCGCTTTTCGAATTCCACGAGAGCACAGATAATAATGATGGTCACAAACAAAGCTGGGAGGCATTTTGCAGGTTAGGACCGAGGCAGAGAACGCCGCACAAGGTAGCATGGACGCGTTGTTTGCGAGGTGCGAGAATGGCGCAATGGCTCCGATTTCGGCTCGTCTTGAACGAACTTGGCTGAAAAAGCATTCATGTCTGCCAGCAGAGGGCGCAAGTTGACATGCGGAAACAACGATCTATGCGTTGTCAAGGCCTCCTACAACAGACTGTTGCGTACGGGAAACTATAAGTGTCCCAGGCATGTGGGCGTAGCGCACGTAGAACTCTCACGTTTGCGTGCACAAAGCTCCTGCGTACGTGAAACCTAAAACTCTCTATTATGGGTGATCTTCCGTCGCCGCGGCGCCCATTCCATTTTCTGTTCCCGCCGTCGTTCTTGGTAGGCACGCTGTTCTTTTGCAGACCGCACAACATGCGGCCTACCCATTTCACAGTCAGAATGGAACTAAGAAATGGAGCCTACGAAGAGCATGACGTCAGGACACAGAAGACACTTCGATTGGTCGGCACTATAGTTTGAATACGCGGTCTGGCGGGTCGGCCCGGTATTGCTTCGCTGTAAAAAAACAGACACTGTAACGCTAGGGTGCCCTGGTTTTGCTTTCTTTGTGCACATTTCAGCATACCAGCCATGCGTTCCGCTCTGCCATTACTTGACGGGTGATAAGGGGCAGTATACATGGTACTGGATGCCGTATAGTTTGGGGAGCGACTGCATTTCTTGGCTCTTAAATGCTGCGCCATTATCGGACGCTATTAGGTCCAGCAGTCCGTAAGCTGCAAACACCTTACGTAGCCGTTCGACTATGGCAGACGAGTGCGCTGACGTCATTATTTCTACGTCGGCCAAGTTCTAGCAAGTCAACGACGACCAGGAAACAGCACCATGAATAGCTCGGCACAATCTAGATGAATTCGGCTCCACGGCTGTTACGGTTTTGTCCAGAAACGAGTAGGCTCACTTTGCTTGCTATCTTGACCCGCCGTACAGTGCCACACGAGTTCTTCAACCTGTGCGTCCACTTTAAGCCATCAAACGTAGGGCCTTGCTTTAGGCTTCATTACCGTTACTGCCCTCTGATTTGCGTGCATCAAGACGAGTAGACGCTTTTGCAACGCCATAGGAACTACCACGCAGTTTTGCCGTGGTAGTTCTTTTATAGGTATCAAGGCGAGGAGATGTTTCCGCAACGCCACAGCAAACTATACCACGCGGTCTCCCAGTGGTATCCCTTTAATGTTTGCGTTAACACACACGTTGAAGATGTGCACGTGGTCAAAATTAATCCACACTACCCCTTAAAGTATAACTCGGTTTGATATCATGGTTTCAGCATGTATAACCACAGAATTTAATTTTCATAGCACTTACGTAACACGCAAACTTTTGAAAGCAAGATTTAGCTAGAAAGCTTGCAACTGAATCCGTCAAGACGCAGAAATATTTCTGTCGGTTGGAAGTGAGCCAATTTTAACTGGATTTGTTTCATGTGTAATAAACTACCGATAGGAATTTTACAAAGTAAGTTTAGACGAGGACATTCTCAAAGCCACGTCAATAACGTAATACTTTCACGGAAACTATACATATCTCTACATTTGTGCACTTTAGAAGTTCTACTAGATATGGTGTACATGATGTCGAGATGTTGTAATATATTGTCCAATGGCTATAGGTTATGTAATTATTATATGTGCTGAAAGAGTCAGAGCCTCTTAAATTTTTTCGCTTGGGTTGCCACGCGGCATGCGGGTCCACTTCCTACATATACTACAAGACTTATCAAATGCGTTGTCAATTAATCCATCTTTCATAGCCTACAGCTTGATCACTGCTCAATTTCGCACCTTGAAGTACACTTTTGCGAATTTTATTTGTCCCAGGGCATGCCCAAAATAGATGGCCAGCATATGCTGCAGATGCAGGAACGGAGCACATCGGACACTACTTCGTATGGTTGTACCCAATCTCAAGTGGTGGCTGGTGAAAGCGTCACCCCGACCCGAAGTCCCGGGAGAGATCCTTCCTCCACTGGAGAAAGATTGTGGGAGGGGGGGGGGGGGGCGCAGACACTCGGAGGGATGAGGGCACGCGTGTCTCACCTTTTAATAGATTTCGGGCAAAGACAACAGAGCGGAGGTCAAACGGAATGGAAAGAGGAGGAGTTACGGGTGTCTAGACAGAGAGTGATTGTGATCGCAATAGTTGTGTCATTGCTGTGGTCACGACCATGTGACTGCAATCACTGGACAAAATCATGGATATCCGGGACATCAAAGATGTGCGATGTAATGACAGCAAGGTTTACACTTGTAGAATTGTGACTTTTGTGTATCTGCTCACAAATACACACAACGTTTTTGTTACTTGTTGGAGATGCTTAACTGAACCGAGGCTGTCAGTGTACACGTGGGTTTCGTTGATCTCAAGTGCGTTGATAAGGGTTTTTGTCGCATCGTGTATAGTCTTCAGCTCAAATAATAAGGGGTCTGAAAAGTCCTTTGCATATCTGTGGGGGGCTAACATTTCAGGAAATGTTGGACTTGAGAAGGCTATTTGACAACATTTATAATGTATTCAATTTACGGCATTCCTTCTAAAATTTGTTAGGCCGTAAAGAAATGCGTATGTAAGCAATGCGCTATGCAATACAAATATAGACGAGAAGAGAACGAGGACAAGAGTGCCCATCCTTGTGCTCTTCTCGTCCATGTTTGTAATGTGTGGCACCTTGAGTATATACGACCGACTAGCCCAACAGCATGCACTATTGAGTCGTCATTGTACGCGTTCTTGCAGCACTGCGTTGAATTTCGCTTATTCTAATACACGCCATAGGTACATTGAAGTTCATCTCAGCATTTATCTAATGCGACCGTTACTGCGCTTTTGGTGTATTGCAGGTAAATAAGATTCGGACAACACTACAACTTCATCTTCAAACGAATGTGCCTCATTTCGATTGTTGTGTGGGCGGCCAGCGACTGAACGACACTTATATAATTACTGCTGTAAAATATTTTAGCCCAGTTTACGGGCACGGTAACCTTCAACTGCAACATGCGTATATTAAACTTTATACTGATGGTATACCACCTGGCAACCCAAGCGAAAAATATAAACCCATAGCTGCGTCACCTGGGCGAATTGTTTGCGCGGAAGAATAATTTATAGCAAGAAAATATAAAGAAATAAGGAAGAAAGAAAAGAAGAGAAACGCAATCAGGAACAACTGGTCATGTCCCACCAGACACTCCGCGGTAAAAGCGCAGCAGTCGTTCATTCTCTCTGAAACGCCAATCCCAACAACATGTTTTCACGGTTGCTTGCCGCAGCCTGCAACATACGTTTAAGTAACGCGATAGCTTAGCACCAGGTCGCTGCACTTTAATTTTAGTACTGAAGGGCAGGAAGCGTACAGGCAATCAGTGACGGTTTCATTCGCGGTCACGTAATTCTGAGTAATTGAGCGAGGTAGAGGGCGAAGGCACGAGACATCAACCACGTAGAGCCCAATCTTCTTGTCGTTGACTCAGGATCGCGGGGTCGCTGCCTCGGCAGTACTCGACGCGCTATGCCGCGCTCCAATAAAACACAAGAGGGCATGAGTGACATATCCTTACGGCACGTATACGTTTCCATTTGATCATGCTTTGTTCCTTTCGCATGCAGCCTGCAAGAGGCAAATTTTTCGTCACTCTCCGTCCTTCACTCGCAGAGCCCTGTAGTGGAAACGTAGCGCTCTGACAGGTAATCAATGTAAGTCACTTGAGCCAACCGCCACAACCACTAAAGCAACTTGATGACTACCTCACAGGCAGCAGCCACGATTCAACAAGGGAAGCTTCATGTACAGAAGTGCCACCAATCATATATCTGACGTATTGGTCCTAAACGCGCTTTCAAATACCATGTGTCCCAGCTAACGTTAACCATGCTGTTCAATGCGAGAAAAAAGAAAAATATTGCAAAAATAGGGCGCAAGATACAATTATAGAACCTATGGTGATTGGTCGCCAAGGGTCTGACGACCGAACAAATTAGGTCTTAAAAAGTATTTTGCACCGTGTATTTTAAATCTTTTTTTTTCGTTGAAGAACTTGAATAACGTTATCTGGGACACCCTATTCAACGGCACATGAAGAAGTCATACTCAAACTAATTCTCGGTGTAACAATTTATGCTTCATATTGTTACAGCGTCCCAACGCAAATTGATAAAGAGTACATTTGCTGATAAATAAATAAATACTGGGGTTTCATGTGTCAAAGCCTAGCTTTGATTATGAGACACGCCATAGTCGGGAATTAGGCATAATTCTACGGACTACCACCCGGCGTTCTTTATAAAGCACCCAATGCACGGTACAGGGTTGTTTTAGCATTCCGCCCCAAACCAAACGTTTAAATTTGCAGGGCTCAATTCTCGCTGATCGTGGACGCGCATAATATGATGTGTCAATGCGTTAGCCCACGTTCACACCGAATACTTCTTGGTACAGCATCCAATAGAACGATACGCACCCTGAAGCTGGCAGCGATACTCGGCTCTGTAAGCTGAGGTGTATGGGAAAGAAAATATTGAATCGCTAGTAGCTAAATGACAACTGGGAGCAGGCCTGTCGTGAATTATTATAATATATTGATTTAAATTAACCGTATCACACAATTCCGAACAATGACCACCTACAATGCCAATTAATTTACACCCTTGAAAGTGAATAAGGGTGTAAAATGACGGGTAACTTACTTTCATAGAATCAAAAATGGTGTACGAGTGAGTGTCGTAGACAGAGCTACAGGCTTATTCACTTTATATATTGTAAGTTATGTTGCAGAGCTCGCAGTTTGTCTCTTCTCACATATTAGTATTGTGAAAAAGATAGTTTCAAAATTCAGTGGTAGCAAGAAAAAGCAGGCAGCTGAATTTTTCGGAAACGTCTAAGGTGCTTTTTTCAATGTTAATGTGCAATAAGCCACTATGTAGTACATTTTACTAAACTTATACGATGCACCAAAGGCTGAAAACGGCAGAAAGCGCTTGCACCTCAAATGGAATCGTACAGTTTAGACTCGGCAGAATCAAAATACGCAACATCCATGTCGACTTCAACAAATATCAATAACGCAACAGAATAAACGGTGAGGGTACAGTGCTCAGTGATTCAAATCAGATAATCGAACTTAGCGGCGGCCAGCCCTTTCCGCACCACCGTTAAGCGCTGCGTGATGGCTGTGGGGCAAGATGCAATTGCCATGTGCAAGGAAAGCTCTCGCTTTCATCGTATAACGTAATGTACCAGTCAAAAGTGCTGGCAGCCATGCGCTCCGACTGCCGTAGTTGAATCACTTAGCACTTTACAAGAAGCCATTGAGAGCTAACGCAATAGCCTTTGTTTCTTCATTCCAACAGTTGGTATCAGAGAAAAGAAAACACGACTTAGATCATGTGAACAGAAGGGCGTCACTGCTGGCAGCCTCAGTGCAATCGATAAACATATTTTTATGCGGAAACCGTTCGGAAATAATAATTGAATCATTTATTGGACTGCTCCGATGCGAAAAGTTCTTCCTGTGAGATGCAGTAAAATAGGCATGCGGGTGCCAAATGCGACTTTTGTGCGAATAGCGATGTGAAAAAGTATTTCCAATGCAGATGGTTGACCCCATTACTACAAAAGCTGTCTTTATAATGTGACAGTCAAAGGTTGACATTTGATCACGACGCAGTGAGTTCAGGAGTAAATAACAGGTCAGGTCACACGTCTGATTAAGAGCTCACGCGGCTAGACCCACTTTAGCAAAATCAAACGTCTACGCTGCTGAAACAGATTGTTTTGTACCGTTTTTGTGCGCCACAAAGCTGTCATTTACAAAGCATAGATCGGACAACTCAGTAGAAAATTGGCATTGTCGATAGGAGCAACAAAACATTTATCGGCGGTAATGTCGCAGAATCTAGGGTGGGTAACACTCAGGGCTTGCAATATTTCGAAGGGATCAGCCGCGGCAGCGCTGGCTCGCCATTCTATCTAATCTCTAATTTGAAATTACCTGCGAGGGTCCAATTTCGCAATCTATCATCGTCAAACCTTACTTCAGGCTCCTTTGACTGTCTATATATCTATCCAGCCATCTATCTATCCAGCTATATATATATCCATCTATCTACCCAACTATCTATCTATCTGTCTTGTCAATCAGACCTAGTTAACCAAGTAGTCTCCTAACTTGGGCCACCAGGTAGCTTGGGCCACCATTTAGAAAATGCTCGAGGTCGTGGTGTCTTCGCGGTCGTTGAATCGTCGTCGTTCCTGCTTCGTCATCGGGCTCTCGTAATGCCGTCATAGTCACACCCCCATCATCATACAGTTGTCATCTCATTGGTCGTCACCATCGTTGTCACGGTGTCGTCATACATCATTATTATTTCATGAACATCCTCCCTTTGTTATCATGCCGGGCTCGGCCTAACGCCTTCGTAGTTCTGTCGAAATCATACTATATCATCATTCAATCGTCAATATGCATGCTGTCGTTGTGATATCATTGACGTCATGAGGCTGTCGTCATGCCGTCGTCGTGATAGTGTCATAGTCGTTTGATCATTGTAATTCCAGATCTACATTCGTAATACCTCCGCCATTGTAACACAATCGTCATCATACAGTCGTCCTCACGCAATCGCGGTCTTACTCTCATTTTTATCCCATTGTCTTTAAGACGTCGTCATCGCGTTTTCGTAGTACTACCATCGTCATCATGTCAGAATTATCAGCCAATTGACTTCATGTCATCGCCGTCATACCCTTTATCGTTCTAGCGACACCATTCTTTCTTTGTCGTTCTCTCCTCGTACCAGCGCCGCCATTATAAAGACGTCGCCATGCGGTCAGGGTCATTGCTGGTGAGCCAATTTCATCGCAATGTGCGCCCATCTCATAGAGAGTGTATCTTGTATATAGCCGGGAAAAAGAAATGAAATTTGAGAATGATCAATGCATAATCCAAACAAAGGTATCTTTAGCAATATGGGGTGTCGCTGCATTATGTAAATTTTAATTGCAGGACCGTTGATGGTCACCATGAGATGGTTTCTGCCAGAACTTTTTACTACGAATTTAGGCTTCTAATGCTGGTATGCTGAATGCAGACGGTATTTACAAATGCGCTTTCTGAGCCACCGGTGTGCTGCGCTATATGTTCATCTTTAACGCAGTTACAAATAACCTCCTCTATTCGTAAAAAAAAAACTGTTTCCAGAAGAAAAAAAGAAGATATGAGAATAACAGCGTAGATGTCTGACGGACATGCGTACCAGGGCTGTTATTTTCTACATGGCCTAGCAAGGTACTTTATGTCAATGTCACTCAGGCTGATGGAAGGCTGGCTGACACGACCCTCTCCTGTCAGCCTCTTCCCTTGCTTTCCGGTCGTTTAAACAAGGAAGTATGATTAATGCAATATAGAGCCTGAAATAAAAATGAACGGCACTGCCATACCTGTACAGCATTTTTAGGCAACAGAGCCATATTGCACGCAGGCCATTCACAGTTTCTGACATTGGAATTAGAGTATGCGATATGAATAAACGGTTTGCGCTGGAAAGGGATAGTTAAAGTTGCCGGGAACGTATTTCGTCTGGCGGTGTAGTAGAACAGGCTTATCTCAAGAGGCGACTGTTGTAACAAATAAGGAAACCTTATTTGGGTGACAGTGATTTACTTGTAGGTGACGTTGCGGTGCGCAGCAGCGATCAGGCACTAAATGCCTTCGATATAGTTCGTCGAAACACCTGAGCTCATTGCACTTCATCACAACAGCACTTCCTGTAAAAACCGCTATGATAGTCATAAAGTCGTCGACACATTTGCCGCCAAAAAAGAACTTACGAGGAACTTTCATTTATTAAGTATGCTTAATTTTTGCTTATGGAGTGCCCAGGAACCTCAAAGACGCTGATTTGAGCCGATCACTGGTGCACGCAGCCTCTCGGCACTCCTGACCGCCCGGGACGACAAATCGAAAAAGAACCTGATTCATATACCAGACCACTAATCAAGCGATCACTTATGTGTTGCATAAAAGGATGTGATTTTGTACTTTGCAACATATAGTGGTATACATTGCTTGAAAGTTACATGAAAAAAATAAGCACTGCGGCGGAACTAATCTCACAATGACTGCCAACGGTGTTATGCCTTTAGCGTTGAATAAATGCAGCGACGCAACGTATTGGCACCTTCGCAACAATTTATGTATGAGGCTTGCACTTCAGCGGGATTCGCGTTCCCTGAGAACTTTTGGCGCCATCTAGCTTTCGCTCCCGATGTGCCGCGCCATCTAGTGCAACTGCCACGCATTCCACACATGGAATGCGATGCTAGAACCATGGCACGCCGGTGCCTTCGAACGCTGAGAATTGTTCCCTCACTTGCTGTACACTAAGTGGCACATACTCAGTAACTTAAGTGGGCCAAAGATTCATTGAAGGGCGCCGCATACCCAGCGCATTTGTGCCGCAGCCTCTTAAGGCGTCCAGGTTGCTGTCCATGAAGAACCCTTGTGATATAGGTGCGATTCCACTCAGCATCGGCGAAGTTTAAGAAATCTATTTTGTCATTCTCGAACGGCCCATTTCCAGTGGTATATAGCAATCTTATCAAGTTGGCATCAAAGACGTTCATTGAAGACGAGCACAAACCAAGTGGCACGAACACCCAGTGCTTCAAGTCGGCGTTAAAGAGTTTCTTCGAAGAGTGCTCCGTACCCAATCACGGACCTAAAGTGACCCATGCCGACGCGAAAGACTGGCACATAAGTACACATCGCCACATACTCAGTGACCCAAGTTGATGCGATGATTGGTTTCGAACCAGGTTCCCTCAACATAGCAGCACGGTGCGCTACCCGTTCGACCACGGGCTACCCAGTGACCCAAGTATGGAAAACGGTTAGACACAATCCTAGAAGCAAACCCCTTATGAAGGATGTTTGCTGAGTTTAATTTACTAATTTCGGAAACCATGCTGACCGAAACCTGGTGAACAAATGACCAAGATGTTTTCAGGCTGGAGAATGACAAAACATTCTACCTAAACCGACTCGGTTCCAGGGGGGGGGGGGGGGGGGCGGCGGTGTTGCTGTATTGATTCAGGAAAATATCGAATGTCAACTAATTGAGCGGTATTGCGTAATGACATCTGACCTTGATGTGCTTACATTGCATGCGGATAAAACAGTACTTTCTGTCTGGTGCGGCCCACCAAAGGGCATCGTTACTAAGTTCCTGGAATTTTACGACTCTTTTCTGGCGTTTATTGCTGAAAATAACTTTATTTTGATTCCCGTTGGACACTGACATTCATATGGTTTCTTATAATATTAACGAAGGAGATTTTAGTACTGTTATCATGTCTAATGGTTTCGACAATGTAATCACTGAACCCACTAGAATCGCTACTGAGTCCAGTTCAGTATTAGACCATCTTATTACAAACTTACAATTATGTACATCAAAATTTGGCGTGATATCGTATCATATCAGCGACCACCTGCCTGTGTCCCTCTGTATTAACGGTAGTAGACTAGAGACAAACAATAATGAGGAAATATCCCATCGAATAAAAACAGGTCCTATGCATCACAGGTTCCACAACGAGGTGCTAAAAGTTGACTAGACGAATGAAAGCCAGTTAACTGATGCAAATGAAGGGTATAATGTGTTTCTTGGTCAATTTAGGAAATTGCATTGCTCATTTTCCTTTGAAGTCTCGCCACAAAAGTTGTAAAATACGGAAGCCATGGGTAACAGCGGAATTAAGCCATGAAATGAACATCAGGGACCAACTTTACCAACGATTTCTTCTGAGCACACGATTGCCTGATGACTTAGTCATTCATAAAAGAACGTAAAAATCAACTTACCAAAAAACTGAGATGCGCACGAAAGAATACCACCTTTCTTTTCTTGACGTCGAACATGACAGACATGATTTGCTATGGTCTCCATTGAACATGCTCCTACACCGCCGCAAGTTTCACACCACACCCTCGACGTTACAAGTCAATGGAAACGATCAATGTCAATGAAGTCAGTGGAAGCTGGAAACGATTTAGCTGATGCATTAAACACTTTCTTTTGTAAGACTGTCACAAGCAGTTGCTTACAGGATGCCTTGGAATTGATGAATACACCGAACAGTGACTATTTCTGCAACCTGCAACAGCTCAGGAAGTATCTGTGACACAGAGCCTAAAGAAGAGTACATGACATGATATCGATGACCTCCTTGTGCGGCCTGTGAAACACGTTGCTGATATCATAGCGCCAGGTGCTGCCAACATATTTAATAAGTGCATAGCAACAGAAGTTTTTCCGACAATAATGCAGATAGCAAAGGTAACTATAATATATAAGAAAGGCAACCGAAATGATTTGGGCAACTATAGGCCGGTATCCATAGTACCAGTGGTTTCGAAAGCCTTCGAAAATATTTTTCACTTGCGTTTATGCAAGTTCAGTGCAAAATACCAACTGCTTACTTCGCATCAATTTGGCTTTACTAAAAACAAATCAACTCAACTGGCACTTCTTGCACAGAAAGAATTTATACTTGAACAGGTTGAAAAAAACGTCTATGACACTTGGTGTATTTGTCAATTCTTCAATGGCTTTTGCCTTGGTAGATCACGGCATTTTATTGCAAAAATTACATCAATATGGGTTTCGGGGAAAGGCTTTATATTGATGCGGTCGTATTTATCCCAGAGCAACAAGTGGTTCAGATAACTAATGCATGTTGTCCAGTTATATCTATTCAAACTGGTATACCACAAGGTAGCATACTGGGCCCTGTCCTTTTTATACCTTTTTTAAATGTGGCGACAAATTGGACATTTCCAATTATCGTCCTATATCTATCACATGTTCTGCATGTAAAATAAAAGAGCCTATATTACCGAAATATGTGGTAAACTATGTTGAATGTACTCAAAGTTCTTACGGCAAGCAGCATGGCTTCCGTAGCCGTCTCTCGACAGCAACACAACTTTTCGAAAAACTCAGGCTTTTTCTACAGCCTTTAACTAGAGAGAATAAATTGATGTTATTACGATAGATCTGTCCAAGGCCTTCGACAGAGTTTGTCACGTGAAACTTTTACACAAACTGCATGAGTTTGGTATCGATGAAGAAATTATCAATTGGATCGAGGCTTTTTAACTAGCAGAGAACAGTAATAGATAAAGAATGCTTTTCGACTTTATCAGTACCATCCGGGGTTCTGCAAAGGGTCCAATCTGGGTCCTATATTGTTTTTATTATATATCAATCTTATTGCGAAGGACATACACCCTCTCGTCGAAGTTGGATTGTTTGCGGATGATACTGTGTTATTTTGTCACATAAAAAGCATGCAAGAGAAGGGCCTGTTGAATAACTCTTCCAGAGTTGTATATGACTGGTGTGTAAAGTGAGAAATACAAATAAATTTAAAAAAGTGCACTTCTATGATTGTGTCAGACAAGAAGATGCCATTTGTGTTGCCGTACATAATTAACAACATAGAAATAAAACATTCCCGTAAATTAAAACATTTAGGTATTGCGATTTCTCATGACATGAACTGGAGTGACCATGTACAAAATATATGTGGAACTGCCCAACAAAAAGTCGGATTGCTATGGCGAAAACTCCATCGTATGCAAAGCTAAAAGCATATAAATAAGTAGTAAGGCCAACTCTGGAATATGCAAGCATAATTTGTGATCCAAATCAGAAATATCTCATTAACAATCTTGAACGTATTCAGAGATTAGCAGTGAGGTTTGTATTTTCCTGTTACCGAAGAACGCACTCCTTAAAATAACTTCTTGCACATGCAGAGCTACCAACTTTGGCTGTCCGCAGAAAAATTGCTAGGCCTAAGTATCCTTGCCCCTCTACCACAATTACTGAACCTGCTAAGCACTCACAATATCAAACTATTATCCACGACTTCACGAATGCCTACGATACGATAGAATAACGCAATTAGTGTTATTTGGGAACTTCACCCAGTATGCGGTATCTATGTATCTGACCTCTTTCACGGCAACTTGGGTCACTGACTACGTGTCACGGTGTAGGCGCCCGTCTTTAGTTAACCTCTTTCACACCAATGTGGGGCACAGTGTATGTGCCAGAGATTGTGTGCCGGTCTTCGAAGAGCCTCTCCCGTGCGAACTTGGGTCCCTGCGTATGGACCACTCGGAATGTGCCGTTCTTCAGTTAACCTCTTTCGTGCCAATTTGGGTCACCGGGTACTTGCCACTTGGTATAACCACTTTTCAACAAACTCCCTTCGAGTAACCTGCGGCCACAGGGTATGCGTCACTGGACACGTGCCGAAAGATGCATATATGTAAGATACAATATACATTCAGACACGAGCCACGCGCTGACTATGCATGGCACCGCAAGATCGCCGACCGTGTTCGGAGGGCTGTGTGAGAGAGGACTCGGCTGTAGTACACAGCTCATACACGACATGTTTCGGTGGTGGCTATATATTCGGGTGGTCGCTACATTGTTTCTCTAAAGGTCACACTTACATCGACAGTCATCGTCAGGTGGTTTCGGCCGCATTTTTGATTTTTTTATGCCAACTTGTTTCTCTAGGTCCTAGAATTGTCTGATAACACTTACGCTGATTTAGAATAAACCGTGTGCATTTTAAAGGTATTGCGATATTTTCATAGATAACCATGTGTAAAAAAAAAAAACTGGGAACAATAGTGCATGACACACGGATAGCGCGTGCTTCTGTACATGCAAAACGTGATGTTGTTTGGTTGGTTGGTCGAAAGGTATTGTTGGTGATATTGAGTGCCCCATAAAAAGTGACAATCGAAAATAATCAAGATGCTAGTGCTAGTGTACCGCGGCCTATATTAATATTTTGAGGGATGCCATATGTCACGATGAAAGCGCAAACAATGGCTCAGCTGCCTAAAATGAAACCAACCAACCAGGCAGGATTCGCCCTAAGCTCTCGTGAGCTTAGCTCTACAGCTTCCGTGTTACTCTTCAGCCGCTGCTTTTAAGTGCGCTTTTGTGAACATAATCTCCACGTAAAGCTTCATAGAGGCGTCGTGTAGGCTTGCAACTCCATCACACTGAATCTTGAAACATTGGTTCCCCCGCTATAACTGACAGCGAGGCCCAGTCACTCCGAGTACACCAAGCTCGATTCACACGATGGAACAAATTCCCCGGATGATTATGAGAGGCTGCGCCACTGTAAATTGCGCCGATAGTGGCTTACCTTCTTCGTCCTTGTGTGCGGCGAGATTTGGCTTCGCTGAGCCACGTAAACCTTAGCCGCAGAATTCGGTCCGGCGTGTGAATTCAGCGTGAGCGGTTTTCCGGTCTCATCCGCATGAACCATGAAAAGATGCAGTAGAGTCCCTAAAACTGCGGCTGTTGTATTTTAGGGTATAAATATTAGAAATGTGCTACAGCGGGCACAAGAATGAACGGGACCTAAATGAATTTCTTTTGGTCAAGCCACCGACGTACTTAAGCGAAAGATCAAAGAGAGGTTGCAATTGTTTCCGAACCCATTGCTGAGAGGGCGAACAAAAATAACGAATGACTCACGTGGCACAGGCAGTCAGTTACAGCATGAGGTTATGGGACTGGGCATAGAAGAGTGGTGTTTACACTTCCGTTGTCATAATACATGTTGCCTTAAACAAATAAATGACTACAAGCGAAACGATTGCTGCTCCATCGTTGTTTTGTTTGTAAGCGATATTACCGCACGTGGGCGCTACGCCCACAGACACTCAATCGCGGTATTTGCCGATGGCCATGCCTGGAAATGTGATTTTGCTGCAGAAGCTTGCATGTGGCCGGCCGAGTAAGCATCACCTCCTACCAGAACCAGTGAAATTCTGCCCCGGTGCCAAATTCAGCAGATTAATAATTTTTACACTAGCTTGATTAGTTTATTGCTTCATCATTCAGGGCTCACGGTTTTAATTTGATGCCCGCGTTTAAGCGAATACACATATTTGCAGCTATCTGCCATGGTAGCTTTACACCGCGTGACCTGAGCGGTACATACTTGAGAGCGGCAATGTAGTCGGCCACACGGTCTGTGACTTATCGTACGCAGTACAAGCATTTGTCAGAGCGCTTTATTTCCTTGGCAACGGAAGGCTTGCTCCAAAGCTTCTTACGCCCAAATTCCCCAAAATTCCCCAACGCACCACAACCTGGGCAGCCTGTCACGCCCATACAGGTGCACAAGTGCATTATGAATTGCCGACTGAAGAAGTTGGTAACCCCTGCCTAGCCATCCACGGGGCAAGCGAGTATTTTACCCTTGAAGAACCGAAGCAACATCTCCTACCCTATGTCCATCACCTACCCTAGGTCCAAGTGCAGTACACTTAGGTGTACGTTGTATTTGTTATCCTGTGCGGCAGCACTTCTTTTGGCCGGACACATATACACCAGGAGGACGCTATGTAGCACTTTTCCTATGTTGCACCGACGCTATGTTTGCACCAACATCCACCTTGTTTGTACATCGTTGCCTTTCTTGTAAATATTGTAAACGCATATTTATATGTGATATTCGCAACGTAACAAATTGGTGGAGGAGCGGGGTATCCCCGAGATTAACAACGGAGCTCGCAGTGGTCGTCATCTCGGACTGGACAACATGACAGGCGAAACAGGACCCAAAATGGTGCGACCCACACCAACACCGACGGTTGTCCTGGCTCAAACGCGGGATACAGGAACATTCTGTGGCACCGAGCACCTCAACGTGGAAGACTGGATCACCAGGTAAGAGCGTATAAATGCCCCAAAAATAGGATTTGACAATTATGTTGGTTTACTTGGTGTTCTACCTACAAGGCATGGCCAAGGTGTGGTACGATAACCACAAAGAAGAGCTGAACGACCGGGACACGTGCAAGCAGAAACTGAGGAACTTGTTCGGTCACCCTATGAACCCCGACGTGACTGTGTGTTGACCCTAACCGCGTTAGGGTTAGGCATCGCTCGCCCGCCTCTTCTTTTCCACGGACTTCGTGATGATGGACTGTGAGGTGGAGGGGGAGATTTTAACTCCTGAGGACTTTACTAAAGACTCCGGGTGGCAGCTCGTTGCCGCCAGACGTTCAACGAGAAGGAGAAACGCGGCCGCCAACCAGACTGGCACCGATGTGGTCGAAGTTCAGCCTAACGCCGGTTCCAACGCTCGGTGCCGCCCCGACCACGCGGGCATTAAAAGCAAGATTATTCGAGGGGGCAGGATGCCTCCGCTGCCCAAGGAGGAGGCAAAGATCATCGTGCGGCCTAGGGGAGGTCTATGTATCGGCAAGGTGGGACCTACTGCGGTTGCCGACGCCATATGGCAGGCTGCCGGACTCGATTCGGCGACACGGGACACCGACACGATGTGTCCTAACTTTCAACAAAATATAATGGTGATCAGCACACCCAACAGAAACAACGCTGCACGCTATGTCGGTATCTCGGGCATCTCCGTCGCCGATCGACGCTTTGAGGTGAGCGCTTACGAGGCCGCCCCCCACTCCACGTGCAAGGGCGTCATCCGCGGCATCTCCCTCAGCGACGGGCCTGTGATGATCGACAAAAAGCTCGTCAATCCAAGAAACCCCACGGTGCTCGGTGCCAAAAGAATCAAGAACACCGGCACCGTGGTGGTTCTGTTCGACGGTTACAAGGTGCCGAATTTTGTCTCGTACGGCGGCATTATCGTCAAGTGCACTTTATTTCGCAAGCAAATGGACGTGTGTTACAGCTGCGGCAGACTCGGGCACCGCTCCGACGTCTGCCCTTCGCCCAACGAAGCCATCTGCAGGGGATGCGGAGAAGCAAACCCCGACGCTCAGCATAGGTGCGATCCCAAATGCAAGCTCTGCGGAGGCGACCACCTTACGGCCGCCCAGGAGTGTAAACAAAAATTCCAGATGCCGTATCTCGTCGGGCGCAGACGGAGGGAACGCTCCCGCGCCCTCAACGACGCGAATCAAGCCCGGCAAGCATCGCCTCAACGCCGATCTGGCCGCAGCCGCTCCCGGTCCAGGGAGAGATCCAGGTCTCGTGCACGCACCAGGCGCCGCACCGTCTCCAGGTCCAGGTCGGGATCCCGGGTCCGATGCAAATCTAGGTCCAGATCCGGTTCCAGGGGCCGCCAAGGTTCCAGAGCCCAGCCATCATCCGGACCTCTGTCCGCCTCCACAGGCTGCGGGAGGCAACCGACCCTCGTTTGGGCCGATCTGGTGCGTCCCAAGCCCGGCGCCAATATGGGGGCCGCTCCGGCACCTCGAAACGACCCGCCCCCAGAGCAAGCTAGGGACTCGGAAGTCATTCGCTTACGCAAAGAGAACGACGACCTCAAGAACACGATCAATAGGCTCGTTAAAGAAATGGCGGAGATCAAGAAACTTGTTTCGAATGCGTCGGGTAACGATGCGGCAGTCAGGGCCTCCGAGACTCCAATCCCAGCTCCGGTAGACGGTACTGCAACGTCCTCAAAACGCAGGGCAGTCGTAAATCAAACATGCGAATCGGGAGTGTTGTCCGCAGAAGTCAGCGAGATTAAGCAAACTCTCACTGCGCTGGCAGACAGCCTCAAACAGGTCGCCCCTAGCGTTACTTTCCTCACCGACAGCGTTCGCCAAATTCAGGTTGCACTCGGGGACCCCAAAAGGGGCCTCGGAGCTCTCGCAGATCGCATCGACGCCATTGAAGCGCGAATGGCTTCATCCGCCACCGTCGTTCAACCGCTGCTGAGGGAAGCTAGACTTCAGTATCCCACCAGCGCTCCGACAGAAGGTCCCATTATTTGCGCAGCCCTAACTGCCCCGTTAGGTGGTTGTCCGTCCGGTCAGCCCAATAATGGATAGATCAAAAGAGAGTTTTCGCATTTGGCAATGGAACTGCAGGGGGTATTCTAACAAGAAAGCCCCGCTGCAGCAGTTTTTCAGGTCTTTGGTGATCAAACCTCAGGTCATTGCTCTTCAGGAAACATTAGTCTCCGCTGCCTCGCTCCAGGGCTACAGGGCCGTGTCGGGCCGGCCTGGGGGGCGAGGCATTTGTACCTTGATCGATAAAAGGCTTACTCATCTCACCCACGACCTCAAGCTGGGGAGCGATAGAATCGAATATGTCATGGTTGAGATCCTGCTCGACGCGCCGCAGCGGAATCAGCGCAGAAACAGTGTCTTCGTTCTCAATATCTATAGCAACCCCAGGGACTCGCGCCAACAGTTCAAGACCATTCTCAAGAAAGCGACCGACCTGGCCGGCCCACGACCCTTGGTCGTCGTCGGCGACTTCAACGCCCCGTACGGCCTCTGGGGTTACATCTACGACACTACCAAGGGGCGCAACCTGTGGCAAGACGCCAACGAGATGGACCTCACTCTGGTCACGGACAAAGCTTTTCCCACGCGTATCGGCAACTCCGTCACCCGGGACACGACACCCGACCTCGCCTTCGTCAAGAACGTCGAGGACGTGGGCTGGGAGAACACCGCCATGGAGTTTGGCAGTGACCACTACATTCTCGAGACCCACTTCAAGGCGGCTCGGAGTAGGGTCAGGGAATTCACATTCGTCGATTGAGACCATTTTCGCAACATTCGGGAAGAACCCGGGAGAGCCAGGGAAACCACCAGCCTCAAAGAATGGTGCGAATGCATCCGCAACGACGCTTCCGCGGCCACCAAGAAAGTGGAAACTGATCTCGACGTCGAGCGAATGGACAGCAGACTCGCCCATCTCATCGAGGCCAAAAACGCCCTGCTCCGTCGATGGAAGGGCCAAAGGCTCAATCGCAGACTCCGAAAGAAAATCTCGGAGCTCAACAAGGTCATCGATGACCACTGCAAAGCGCTATGCCAGCAGCAGTGGGACGAGCTCTGCGAATCCATTGACGGACAGATGCGCAATGGCAAGTCCTGGGGTATGCTGAAGCACCTTCTCGACGAAAGCGGCTCCAAGTCAAATCAGAAGCATACGTTGGCCCGGGCCCTTCACGAAGCCACCAGGTCTCACACGGTTGATGTACTCGTCTCCAAGCTCATTCAGAAGTATCTGCCCATCCGGCGCGACGGGGATCCGGCGACCCAACTCCCTGACTACCGAGGCCCTCCTCGCCCCGAGCTGGACGAAGACTTCTCCGTTGCCGAGGTCAGACAGGCCATCTTCGCGCTCAACCGCAAGTCTGCGCCGGGTCCGGACGGAGTCACCAACAGAATGTTGAGAAACCTCGACGACCCGTCGATTGTCTTTCTCACCGAGAAGATCAACGAGTCCTGGAAGAGCGGCGTGGTTCCTGCAGAATGGAAGTCGGCCTGCACGGTGCTGATTCCCAAGCCCGGCAAGGCCCCGAACATCGAGAACCTGAGGCCGATTTCTCTAACCTCCTGCGTCGGCAAGGTCATGGAGCGCGTCGTCCTCAACAGACTCAACGGGTACCTCGAAGACAACGACGTTTACACGTACAACATGATCGGGTTCCGCGCCGGACTCTCGACGCAGGATGCAATG
The DNA here is from genome assembly GCF_013339745.2 of Dermacentor silvarum. Classification (NCBI taxonomy): domain Eukaryota; kingdom Metazoa; phylum Arthropoda; class Arachnida; order Ixodida; family Ixodidae; genus Dermacentor; species Dermacentor silvarum. The sequence goes on along the minus strand of NC_051156.1, from coordinate 111,327,245 downwards.
AAACTAATCAAGCATCAGATCGTGGACGGCCGTTCCAGAGACGTCAAGGCTCTGCTCGGTCAGGACCTCGAGAAGGCTTTCGACAACGTGCTCCACGCCTTTATCGTCAAGACCATTTCAGACCTAGGTCTCGGTTCCAGATTCCACAGCTACGTAAGCTCTTTTTTAACGGACAGGAAGGCCAATCTTCGCATTGGAGACTTCCGCTCCGAAGATGTGCCCCTCGGAGCACGGGGCACTCCTCAGGGCGCCGTAATCTCCCCCACACTATTTAACATCTGTATGATTGGTCTTTCCGAGAGGTTGGCATGCGTTGAGGACGTCAAGCACACCATCTACGCCGACGACATTACCATCTGGTGCGCCGGGGGATGCGAGGGCAGAGTCGAAGAAGCCATGCAGGAGGCGATCGACGTGATCGAGGAGTATCTCCGCCCCACCGGACTTCGGTGCTCCCCCGCCAAGTCGGAGCTTCTGCTTTACAGAAAAGAGAAGGGAAGACCGAACGATTGGAAGCCAGTCTCCGAAAGCAACATCTGTCTTCACACTTGTGATGGAGGGGTGATACCCAGGGTCGACGTCATTCGGGTCCTGGGCATGTTTGTCGAATTCAACGGCGGGAACGGAACGGCTCTCCGCAAGATCATCGCAAAGACGGACAACGCCTGCCGCCTCGTTCGCAGAATCGCAGACACAGAGGCATGAAGGAAGCCAATCTCCTCACCCTTATCAACGCCTTCGTATTATGCCACTTCACGTACACGATTTCTATGCACAACTGGCTCAGAGCGGAGCGAGACAAGCTCAATGCTCTCATCCGCAAAGTAGTCAAAAGGGCTCTAGGGCTACCCATTAGGACCCATACCGAAGATCTCCTCAAGCTGGGGGTACACAACACCGCCGAGGAGATTGCCGAAGCCCAAGAACGCGCGCAACTCGCTCGCCTGACCACCACAGCGGCAGGTAAACGCATCCTAGAAGAGCTGGGTTACCCTCCTGTGGTATCTTCGAGGGTCAGTACCCCGATCCCTAGGTGCATTCGAGACAAGTTCGAAGTGGCCCTCGTGCCTCGAAACGTCCATCCCGTCCACAACGAGGGCAGACGCAAGGCGAGAGCAGTAGCAATTCTGAAACAGATCTATCAACAAGGCATCAGAGCACGCTTCGTCGACGCCGCGGAGTACAGCGATGGAAAGACCTTTGCCGTCGTCGTGGTCGACTCCAGCGGCAAGCTTTCCAATAGCGCTTCAATTCGCACTTCAGACCCCGAAGTCGCCGAGCAAGCCGCCATCGCCCTCGCCCTGCTAGACGGTCGTGGGTCTGAGATATACAGCGATTCCAAAACGGCAGTTAGGGCTTTTCAGAAGGGTCGCATCGCCGAGCAGGCTGCTCGTCTTCTTAGCGTCTCCAATCCGGATGCTCTCACGCATCATTCGATTCACTGGTTTCCCGCTCACGTAGGGTCGGTCGACGGTGCTCCCCCGAACCTCAATGAGTCTGCTCACGAGGCTGCGCGCGACCTCACCGACCGCGCTTCCTCTGTAAGGAGAGCCGACACCCCTCCCCCCTACGGCCACAGGGATGCTCCCGCTACTCACAACGAGGTGACAAAATTTTTCTACATGTCCAGAAGGGTCTTTCCACCCCCTCACCCCAAATTGAATAGGGCGCAAGCTGTTTCGCTTAGACTTTTACAGACCGGCACATATCCGTGTCTGGCCGTTCTGCACGAAGTTTACCCTGACGTATATCGCGACGACGCCTGCCCATCCTGTGGGCAGCCCTCCACTCTAGCACACATGCTCTGGGAGTGCGGGTCGAGATACCCCAAGTTCAGCAAGGATGAGTGGGACTCGCTTCTGCGTAGCCCCGCTCTAGACAAGCAAATCCTGGCTGTCCGGTGTGCCCGCGACCGGGCTGGTGGGCTAGACCTGCCGGTCCCGACGTGGGACTAGCCGGGTGCGCGACGAGTTCGCGTCCTCGCCGGACCTGTAATAAAAGTTATTTCACTCACTCACTCATTCGGTCACCCTGCCAGGCAGGGGAGCGCCGCAAAGAGAGAACTGGCGACCCACGTCCAAACTTCTACATAATCATACGTTCCTTACATCCAGGACGTGCTAGCTCTGTGCCGTAAGGCTGACAGCTATATGGCCGAGTAAGACAAGGTTGGCCATGTAATGAAGTGGATCGTTGACGATGCTATCAACCTGCTCATGTGCGACAACTGTGAGACAGTATAGGACATCATAAAACACTGTCAACACTTTGAGCAGGACAACACCGTCCGCACGTCTGCCGAACACAGCTGCGACATCATCTTATGACGACATCTAGCGACCCTCATCATCTGACGAAATGACGCGGGTAGTACGGCGAGAACTTGAAGTCATGGGTCCTGCAGCTTTTCTTCCCGCCCCAGTGAGCCGAACAACATGCTTTCAGTACCACTTGTGCAGGCCATATTCCACGAATAACACGCTAGTCTTGGAGCTCATTCTGTATGCGCCTTTGCCGCTTCACTGCTGTCTAGTGCTTCTCGCCTATGCAATGATCAACGGTATCCTGTACATGCACTACCGAAAGCCAGCCGGGTGGCGAACCGCAGACAATGGGCCAATGAGTTTTTTCCTGCTGGCGTACCGGTCACGTTGCTCGCCATTGTAACAGCCGTACTGTCTGCTCCCCTCAGCGACCGCCATTCACCAGTTATTGTCGCCCCGAAGAAAGCCCACGCCGTTACCAGCCTGTATACAGCCAAACAATTAAACTCGTGCCGCTTGGAACAGTCCCTCGTCGTCATTCGACATTCCGATGCCACAAGTCGCGTTAGCCGCCAGCTCATCGGCTATCGTCCCTATACCAGCCTAGGCTCGTCGCCCACCGTCCCCGATGTAGCCCCGACGACCGTGTCCGGAAAACTAAGGGGTGCAGCTCCGGAGGTGACGCTGCATTGATGACTCTACCACAAAACTCTCTGATCCCTTTGCCGACCAACCGGAACTTGATGGATGTTGTAGTTGATGGCCTCGGTGTCCCAGCACTCGTTGACACTGGCGCGCACATATCCATGATGTGCGCGCCAATTGCGCCCAATTGCGCCGACGGCTGAAGAAATTCCTCACACCTGCTGCATCACGCACCCTCTGCGTCACCGACGGAGAAACGCCTACCGTGCTTGGTATGTGCACTGCTCGCATTGGCATCGCGGGGCGCCTAACCACTGTGCTGTTTGCCGTTTTGGAACAATGCCCTTACGACGTTATACTCGGCCTACACTTTTTATTGTACCACGCAGCCCTCTGCGACGGCGCGTCGAGCGTCATTTAGCTTGAGCCACCCCACACCGTGGTTATGCGCTGCCGAAGACGTCCGCCTGTCACCCCAAGCCACTACGTACGTCACTCTAATGTCGTTTTCATCTGTTCCTGACGGCGTCCACGTGCTATCTTTCAGGACTGTCATACTGTTTGAAAGGAATTTGACCGTTCCCCATACCGCGCTGACTGTAACAGGCAGACTTCACTCCCTTACCTCAACTTTTTATAGGACGCCAGGGCCGAAAGGGGTAACTGCTGGACTCAACTTGATCCCAGCAGCTCAGGACGCCTCTGAATATAGGCGTCCTACTAACTTCTGAACAACGTGTATTCCCGACATAAATGAGAAATTGGATCAGCTTGAGCTGCAAGTAAACTCCTTCCATAGTTCATCATAGTGACAGCTTTCTTTCCCTGTTTCCCCCAGTTTTCGCGTTTCTGATGTACGCCTCGGAGCGCTGTGAGAGTGCTTCGAGGTGGCGGGCAGTGACGTCCTAGCGAATAGATACGGCGCCCGCTCGTCGCGCTCGCTAACCTAGGAAGTGGCGTAAGAAGTGTCCTCGCCAAGAAAGCAGTACCCAAACGGAGGCCTGAACGAATGAGAGAAGCCCCCCAAAAAAAACACATCACGCCATCGCCACCATCCATCATCGCGATTTTAGTGTCGCCCTGCTGAGTACGTCATGGCCAGGTTATCGTACCATCGTGGTCGCACTGTCGTCCTCTTTCTCGTAGTCATGTCATCGTAGCGGCCGGTGTCCTCTCGTTGGCGTCACAGGCACACGCACCACAAATAAGACAAACCTAAGCTGGTTTTCTCCACTAATATATTGTTTGAATGCAATAATCATCCCCGACGGCTTTTGCCAAATTTATAGCGGTACCAGATAATGATCTAGGTGTCAACTAAATTAGTTTGTTTCCTTTTGTGTCATCATGTACCCTTGTTTGGTCTTTGGTAGTTCATTGAGAATTGTTTTCGTGTAATGTATTCCAGTTATCGTAGTTTTCCTTTTCTAATGCGTCATTGTACGGTACTTAAGTTGTGATCTGGATGTTATTTGGCCCGACGGATGATGCAGCTCATGTCATTGTCTCTATTATGTTTTACGTTGATTTGCCATTACAAGTTCATAGTAGTTCGTTTCACCTTGCACAATTGTGGGATGCTGTCACGTCTTTCCTGTCCTAATCTCTTACGTCAGCGGCATTGCAGGTACAGTTCAGTTAGTCAAAAATAAACATACAGTATACTACTACCTTTCCAATGTTCATTCGTTCAACGAGGAAGAGGAACGACCTTATTGCTTTTGTTAGTGCCATGTCAAATACGCAACGCCAGCTGTGCCGGCTCATCTTGCCCAGCGTACGTTACGTACGTGGGCGTTACATGAAGTTTGTCGCCGTTGAAGTGCAGTAAACGAACGCGGGCACAACAGGAGTGGAGCCTAATTACTTGGGATACTGAGACAAAGAACCGCTGGCCACATGGATATAGTAGTGCTGGGGCCCATTGAACCTCCAGCGACGTAAGCACCTTTGCTGTTACTTGAACATCGTGACCACACGTACGATTGTCCGTATGTAGAGTTGAATGCATAGCGCAACATTTCGAATTCCTAATGTCTTTGCATGATAAGCATAGACTTACTGTCATACTGGCACAGTCTTTTGGTTCCTTAATGCTACTAGCCGTTTACCAGCATCGTTGATTATTGTGTCCAATAATGCCACAGCGGCGGGAACGTTATGTTACGAACAGTTTAACGCGAGAACGTTTACGTGAATATTGACGCTGATCTTCAGTGCGCCTACATACGTGCCTAGACAATGCCTGAAAAAAGTGAGATTATTCCTTCCACCGTATGATCATGAATACGCTAAGGGAATTCAAAAAGTAAAGGGGCTTTTGCAATTTCTCGCACTACGGTTTGGTAACACTTCTAGTATCCAGCAGCGCTGAATTAGTGTCGTCTTCAACACTTCTATGGAACGTATCACTGTTTTTCCCGCGTTAGTCGTTCGAGTGTTGCCGACAGTTAAACATGGCAGCTCAATTGTCGATCTGCACCAAGGAGAAAATGAGGGCAGTGATTAGCTTTTGTTTGCGGAAGGTGGTAAACCTGCGGAAATTATTCGTCGAATGCAAGTGCAGTACGGTGATATTTGTTTATTGCGAAGCGAGATCTACGAATAGATAGATCGTTTCAAACAGGGAATAACTTCTTTATATGAGGAGGAAAGATCGGGCAGGCCATCGACGTCAACGACTGAGGACAACTTGAAAGCCATTGAGGGTATTGCGATGGAAAACAAGTGAATCACACTGGACGAAATCGCCAATACTTTAGATAGCAGTGATGGTTCAGCGTAGTCCATCTTACACGTCAGGCTAAATGTTCGGAAAGTGTGTGCAAGATGTGTCCGGAAATAATTGTCAGCGTAGCATAAAGCACAAAGGTCGGACATCTCTCGTAAACATTTGGCCCGTTATCGTGGCGAGGGAGATGGATTTTTACTGGAAATTGTTACTGTAAATGAAACTTGGGTACATTATCATGAACCGAAAAGAAAGGCTGCGAGCATGGTTTGGAAACACCTTATCATCACCCGCGAAGTTAATAAATTCAAACGTCAACCCTGAGCTCGTAAGATCATGGTAACACTATTCTGGGAGATGGAAGGTGCGGCAGTCGTTCATTTCACTCCAAGAGGCGAAACTGTGAACAGTGAGATCTATTGTGACGTGTTGCGAACTAAACTGAAACCTGGAATAAGATCCAAACGTCGTGGAAAACTGCGAAAAGGTGTCATCCTGAAGAAAGATAACGCTCGGCCACATTCTGCCAAAAGGACGGCCGAAAGAATAAAGGCGTAAGATATTTCGAATTGCTGGAACACGCATCATACTGTCCAGACGTGGCTCCAAATAATTTTCGTATGTTTCGACCATTTGAGGAAGCGCTCAGGGGAAGAAGATTTGCAACCTATGCAGAAGTCGTTGATCCGGTGCAAAATTGGTTATAGGTGCAACCCAAAAACTTTTTTTCCGATGGCATCACGTTGTTATACAACATGCGATAAATGTAACGACACCATTGATCTAAGTGATATGCTCTGGCGTTGCTCCGCGTTACGCAGTGACAAGGACAACACTGAAGAGCGGTGGGACGCAGCTCTACGCATTCTCACATTAGATGAACAGCTATGGGCAGTCCAACGGGCCCGCGAAACGGCCGATAGGCTAGGCCTTTCGGTCCCATCGTGGGAGCGGCCCGCTTCGGGCTAGGAATCTAGCGCGACCCAATGGACCAAAATAAAGTTTTTCCATCCATCCATCCATCCCGTTGGGCAAAGTCTGTGGCAGTGCAGGAAGGTTCTGTAGAAAACGAATGTGCTTTTCAGTGTTTTATCATGGGTATAACTTTACCGTTGCTCAAAAGTCCCCCTTCACTTTTTGAAGTTCCCTCGTATGTACATATATATATATATATATATATATATATATATATATATATATAGTTTTTTTCATTGTAGAATTACACTGCTTGTTTGCATGCGTGATATGTGGGCGCTATGTATGGTAAGAAAAGCAAAGGCTGTCCTGATACGGACAGGACAGCCTTTGCTTTGCGTGAATACTGACCTTTGCGGCCTTACACTTTATACGACCGCTCAATATAAGGGCCGCTTTATTGTAACGCCGCCCGACCTGCGGGAGCTCGAAGAAGTGACGTCACGACACCCTCGTCGGATAGCCAACCAGCCGGCCGCGGTCATTCCCAGCGCGCCGACGCCGCCATCGCGAGCATGGATTCGAGTTCTAGTGCCTCTATACCAGCGATGAGTACACGTCTGAAGACGAGGACCATTCCAACATGGCCAGAAATATTGTCGCTTACGGTTACGAGCCTTCCGCGTCAAGCGACGAAGAAGAGCATGCGGCCGGGGACGTGCCGGTCTGGTTTTTGCGAACCGTAGCGCGAAGATATCGCTTTGCACCAGACACTTGTTCAAGAATTATTTCTCATTTGCAATGTACACTTGCTTTTTCAAGAGCGCACGCAGGCGAGGCAGCTGCGGGGTACTTCAGCACTGCGTGGATGACTGACTAGTAAGACGTCGTTTAGGACGTCGGCGTGAGCAACTGCACAAGAAGGCTGCAAGTGAAAAAAAACAGTGCGACCTCTTTTCGCCTTCTCTTTTCATACGTGCCACTGATCCTTTCTGTCTTGCGTTTTCGTGAGAAGATCGAGGGCACAGCGTCAGGCTTTAGGAGTTGCCTGGCACGCCAACGCTTTTTAGCCCAACCGGGCTGGTCACATAATCATGGTCGACGAAGTGGTCCGCTCAAGTGAGGTCATTTTCAGAGGTCTCCAGGCTGGCCGTGATGGTTGACAGGTACGTATCCAAAGTTTACGCACCTTCTCGTCTCTGGGAAGCGTGTACGGTCGCTTGTCACGACCGACGATGCTCTTATAACAGCCTTGGGCGCATCAATGTCTGGGCATTTCCTTCCGCCTGACGAACACGTCAATACCGAGCGACGACCGCGGGAAGGCACATGTAAGACGCCCCACCTACGTGGAGCGCCGACGGGGATAAACGATGCAAGGGACCCCGGGAAGACTGCGACGGCTGTGGCCGACCTTTGCCGCGCGCGCGCGTAGATGTTATGACGTCAAAATTAAGCTTCTTACGGCGGTCGCTTGGAGGCAAGGCGCAATAGAAAATCGCAAAAAATAGATGGTTCACGTTCTTTTTTTTTTCAGAGCAGTTGTTGTATTCGCAATTTTCGACAGTTCTACTTTTGTTCCGGCGCAAAAGACCACCCGCCAACTTTTGTGTCCGTATCCCTTTAAGATGTTACACAAATTAAAGGTCAACAGCTCTAGATTGACGTGAACAGAGAAGAAACAGGCAGAAGGGACGCAGAGGTAAACAAAATGTTAGGGACATCTCAGGGACATGTGAATATTTAGGGACGTCTGAAGGTTTATATGCATTGGTGCAGCACTCGGGAATAAGAGCACGCCTCTTCCACCCCGGTGGTCACGCGAGTGAAGACAACACACGTCTGACCACGGAGAAAGAATACTTTCTCCGTGCGTCTGACTAATCTGATGATATGAACAGCCACCTATACTACCACTACATGTGGGCTACGCAGAGTCTCGATTCTTTACTGAATAACAAAAATAAACAACAAACGCTACCTCCAAATCCTCAATGCGAAAGATATACTCCTTCCAGCGCAGTTCTCCCTGATAAATTGCTTAGGTTTCTAGAACCTTTCATCTATTCGCTTACATTTGCAATCATCGTGAGTAATTTCTCCACATTCTTTTCCAATTACGAAGCATAACCCCTGTCCAGCCTCGCAAGTGCCTTGTCATTAGTTCTTTTCAAGATTGGCACTTTACCATGTCGCAAATTGGACATCTTAGCTTGCAGCGTCTAGAAACGTTACCACCAATTATCAGTCATTTAGAAATAGGAGAGAAATATTTTTTCCTGAAATGTATCAGTGGAGCGGAAAACCCCTTGTCCAGATCTCTGCTCAGAACACCTGTCTTGCTGTGTACGTAAGACCAACCGTCATAATTTTCTCCCGGATCTATGTCACCTTCAAATGAGCACTACAGTTTGAGTCGTAAATAATTTATCAAGAACCGATCAATTATATGCATTGTACAGGACATTTCTCATGACTAATCTGTTGTGCCGGAGACTCTAGAACAAAATGTGTCGGTGCGGCGTTCGTTGATGGTAAGTAAATATAGGGATCATAAACAAATGTATCGCATTCAGTATAAAGCTGTCATGTATGTATCTTCATTCTGTGTGATTGCGGAGGAGTTGATTCCATCCGTCATTCAGAAAATTCTCTAACATTTCACTGCAGAAAATCGAAGCTTCCAGAGAATGCCAACATTCCTCAAGCAAATGTCACTACAGCAGCGTGTACGCCTCAACCCCGAAAATTCCGTCGTCAAGGACTTGCGCAGCTTGACAGAAACTGGGGTCACGCTGTAATAGCTTGTGCCGCTACTTTCTTCTTGTCTGCTATTCACTCGACCTCAGGCTTCTTCTATGTTGCATTTATGAGGGAGTTCGGCGCCGACCGCCAGCATGCGTCATGGCCTACAAGCGCCTACCTGGCGATGGACGACGTGTCAGGTAAGCCAAACAGAACTCGCCAAATAACTTCAGTCCTTAATAAGAATTCAATATTTTGATGTGGCTTTAGGTTCTGCGGTAACGCTGTTTTTCTACCGACATTTCTTAAGAATTCTTGTTTATAAAATTTACGGGTTTTTCAGGAATCGTTGTGGCCTGCCTCCAGAAGTACTACCGTGTTTCAACAATCAGCCTCTTTGGAACGGCGCTCTTTTGGGTGGGCATCCTAGCCTCCCAGTTTGCACCTGACATTGCATGGATGACCGTGACCTTCGGGATAATACAAGGTAAACAGCTCTTTGCTCATATTCACTGTTAGCAGTATGCTATATGATAACGTCCACATATGTAGAGCTCTTGAGGTACGCTTGCCTATATCACTATTGTTACGTATCTGCTTTCTCAATGGCATATATGAACAACCCTGTTATAAAACTTGTGGCCTTCATTTTATTATACCGATGGCTTTGGACAAGGCAAATCGGTAACAATTATAAATGAATTTATGTTTTGACGATGGCATTATATGTGAAAGAGATTCATTCCTGACGAATGTAATGAAAAAGATGCTGCTGATATTGACAGCTTTTTTACCAGAAATACTTATGTCGCAAATGAATTGAAACGAATTCCAGATATTTCCTACAAAAACAATTTAGCAAAAGGATAGGCATCTTTGGGCTTAATAAATCTGGCCATATAGATGTCTTTTGACAGTCTAATTCTATATATATAATTGTTAATGGACAACAAAATGACACTTTGGAAACTGTCCTACATATTTCATATGTTTTCGAAATTCTGCGAGGTGAATTTTCAAAATGCTGCCGTGTTTTTGTAAATGAGCAATAAATAAACTTCCCTGGGTTATATATATATATATATATATATATATATATATACAGTGGTAATACTTTCCCGTTAGCAGCTATCCGCCACATAAAGGTGTAAGCCGCGGTGACTTTTTCATTTTCTTTTTATTTTGGTGCTTAATAATAACGTTTGAGCTTCGATGCACAAGCGCGGGCCTCTACGTCGTATTCACAACACAGATCTTAATCTCTTGCAGGCTGTGGAACCGGGATTGTTTCTGTTGCTGTCACAGTCATACTCATGATGTACTTCGACAGGTACCGTGGTGTAGCCACTGGTATTCGTTACGCCGGATATTCCCTCTCGTCCCTGCTGTACCCTCCGATACTCGCTCAATTGGAGGAGCAGTTCACCTTGCGGCAGACGCTTCTAATATTCGCCGGAATCGGCCTCCACCTGGCGCCGCTTGTTCTGGCGCTCAAGGAACCTCATTGGCTACGTCACACCGAAGATAGAAAGTCCGTGTCAAGCGAAACCAGTTGCCGCAACACAGAAGCAAAGGATCGCAAAACTATCCTTACCGAAGAAAATAACGAGAGAAATGGCGCGCCTAAGAACATGCTCTCCAACGCTGCCAGTGCTGTCGATGCCTCACGAAAAGATTTTGGCGCTAAAGAAAAAAACGTTTTCATTCTTCCGTGTCCAATTTTAGACAAGCACTCGAATGCAGTGGGGGTGAACTCCGAGGCCGTGAAAGCAAAGAGAGACACTCAGAAGTGGTCACAGAAGAATGACGAGATCGAGAAACCGTCATGCACGGAGCATTACAGAAAAAAAAGCAGGGCTCTGAGCATAGCGGATGTTGAAGATGGTGTGCGTCAGATTGCAATGGCTGGTTTGGGTGGTTTCAAGAGAGCCGATATGTTTTCCACGGTCATAAAATCACCGACAGGACAGGATGTAATCGACGTACAGCTGCCAGTCCCAGCCGATTTCACAAATGAGAACATAGCGCAAGTTGACCGCAGTAAAAATAAAGGTGGTGAGAACCGCGTACACGACCCCACGTTTAAAGGAGAGCCTTCCGAGACCCCGTCGTTCTCCACATTATGCCGGAAGCCAACGTTCTGGGCGGTTGTCCTCGGGGGTGCGTTAATCGACTACACGGACTGCGCTTTCATGGCGACGATCGTTGACTCGGCGCTCGACCGCGGAGCAACGCGCTATCAGAGTGACATGTCGATCGCTTGCTCAGCACCGTCGCAGCTTTTGGGCAGAACCGCGCTGCCTCTGATCGCCGACCTGGGTTTTGCTAACCGTACAACACTTGCCTGCGCCTGCTACTTTCTCTTCGCCGCCAGTGCTGCCCTCTTGGCCGTGACGCGAACGTTCGCTCTCTACGCGACGACATCCGCTGTTGCGTGCATCTTCATGGGCTGCATGACGACGATGAAGCACGTGGTCGTTGCGGAATACTTCGGCGTCGAAGTGGTGCCAACGGCGTGGGCTGCCAACGGAGCACTGGTGCTGCCCTTGCTGCTGTGCAACCCGTCTGTATTAGGTAAATACATTGTATAACTTGTAATAATTTTCACAGTTTGTAGGCGGGGTTAGATACTGTTTTTTTTTCCTGAAACAGTTTGTTGATTGATAAGTTCTATTAAGCGCGTGCCCATTGATGTCAGTTAATCTATATATATTGTATTGTATGTGCACCGCTTTAGCTAAGGCGATTTAAAATATAGGTACAAGCTCATACAGCTTTTAGATTCATTATACGTGTTTTTATATTATATCTTAGTACATTAAAACGCAGAGTTATCGAGAACCGATGCCGAGACTCGAACCATGTTTTACAAAACACATCATGACAAAACTGAACGACTATTGTGTTGGCAACCACAGACCTGGGCACAATCGCACAACGTAAACTGTCCAATAGAACAAACAAGTGCGCCACCGAACACTGAACGCCATTTGGGATCAGTGCCAATGATGTTGCATTACAGAAATAAACGGTGTGCTCCGGAGGAATGCCACAAGAAACTACAACATGGACATGCTAATTCTATGATCGATGAAGTGAGCCGGAACGTTAAAGTAGACCCCAGTTAAAGCGCACGTTTTTACAAGTCAATGCAGGTTCGCCATCGTGTGGTGATCTAATTGACAAGTGTGTAGCTGACTCCATCTAGGGAAAGAAGAAAGCAAGTGCACTCGTGACAAGACATAATGCCGGTAAAATCACCCACTGACACTGCTCTGTTTACGCGCCCATCCGCACTGGGTAACATGTCCCCACAAACGAAAGCCGCCGTGCTTTGCCGCATTCGGAAACAGAAACAAGCAGCGCACGATCATGTCAGCTTCGCCGATCGCGATGGAAACATCCGCAGACGTCTCGCAGCACTCGGACACCCCGATATCATGCCCTGAGAGGGAGCCGTTCCTGGTGGTCGTATACATGGCCATGCCAGAGGTGGGGATGCGGCCGCCTCTCTTAGGAAGGCTTACGCACGAAGATGGTTCATGTCAACGTTTGCAGTCACCTATCAGACAAGCACCAAATGGGAAATAATCTGAGCAGCTAGTCATGTTCTCTGTTCCTTCTCTGGGTGCCGAGACTGCGTAAGCGGCCGCTGAGGGCAGCGCACCCAAATACCCGCGAAACTGCGCTGCCCCACTTCCCCCTACCACCGAGCTGGCCAGCTCTCCGATCCTAAATTCGTATGCATGGACGACGTTGGCGACAACGTCATTTTTCTCCTCATTCGCGTCTGGGCCGATATTTTGTAGCGGTTCCTTTCCGATAATATTGCCTTTTTGCTCTTATCGCGCTTTGTCAGTGGTCAGAGTGATGGCGGACTCGCGTTATCAACGGCGTCAGCTGGCCGTGAGCGGTTTATGATAAGACTAGTACAAAATAAGTCATAAGGCATCGCTACAAAATTGCGGCCCTTGACAATCTCGGGTGCCACCAACGCAGCACGAGCCCACCGTGCTCGTGGATTGTTAGGCCTTCTGCACTTTCCTCAATCAGCTGCGCTTGAGCTCCCTATGCGATGGACACGTTGGGCTATGGTCTAAGGACTTCGAAATTTCTTTGTCTTGCTGCCGATTCTCTTCACGCTATTTCTGGACCGTACACGTGTCGAACACAGGAGGCCCGAGCCGTGCAAGCGTTAAATGTCCGCAACAAATTGCACACTTGTAAGTCTTACAACACTTAATGAGCACCAGCGTGAGTTTGCTAAACTAAAACTATAATATATCCAACGTGAGCACTCCTGTTCGGATCGACAAACGTACTGCCCAGCTATGCCTCCCTGAACACCGAGCGCGAGGCTAAATTTAGCTCTAACTGCGTCATGCCTGGCGCGGTAACAGCCCCATCTGTGGACACGACTTTATGATCCAATGATGGCTCCTTTTCTCTACACAATGATCTTAAAGTAGGAAGCGTGGGTCTTGCATGGGTAATTGACTGTGCTCACAAAATGCTCCCTCGAGAGCGTGCAGCTTCGTCAAATGCAGTTTACATGTTTAGTGCGCGTTGGCTGGCCCACGTCTCACTTGCTTGCGGCGGCATCCTGCACGCTTGAGACCTGGAAGTTGGGACAGGAAAGGTGTTTTCTGACTTCCTCTGCACATCGTTGTGTACTGCACAGCCACCGCTCGTGTCCGAGTACGTGTTCGAGCATACTTCGGCTACGCAACATCACGAGCGCAACAACAAGAAAGCACGCCAAGAAGGCTACCCACCAACCAGCAAATGCTGAGCGAGCGAGGCGCCTGGGCGCAACTGAAAGATCAGCAGTCGTGTGCAGATCTGAAACATTCGTCAGATCGGCATCACTACAACTCACTGCTAGGTTATCGCGTTGTTTGCTTATCGCTATTTAAATTTTCCTATAAGGAAATTATCAAGATTGCCAAGGTTGCTTTGATAGCATATGTTATTCATTGACAGCCACTTTAGTCCAAGTAAAATTTCGTTTCAGTTGGCCTGCATAGATTCAGAGTCATTGATCCATACAGTGATTTCATCTTCGAAATTGCAAAATGCAGCTTGTCGATGCTGTTGAATTCGTGGGCAAACTTGTTCATGACCACATTGAACAGTGTTGGTGATACAATATAGCTCCTTGTTTTACTCCAATGTTATTCGTGTAATTTTTTGGATGTATCTTTTGAGGCATACGCGTTGGAAATGTATTGGAATGTTTAGGAATGTATTGACTAAGTTGAGTGGCCTCCCTGTGAGGCCACTCAGTGGACGTACCAATCACCGCTCGATGGATTATTGTGTCGAAAGACTGTGTCTACGCAAAAAGTCGGTCGGGGGTCTCGTTGTAGGGCCTCGTCATGTCTTGCTGATTCTTTGGCGTAACAAGTAAAAGCTGGCTGGTGTACTCGCAAGACAGCGACAGTGAGGAGTAAAGCCGTGCGTGGGGTGCCCGTCCCTGCGTGAAGTAAGCACGACGTCGTTCGTGAGGGGCGCGGCTACGCAGCATTACAAACTTCTAGTTTCGCTTTCGCGCGCTCTGATAGCCCGATTTCACCGTTCCGGAATTCCGCGTGTAATCGCATTTTCTAGGTAGAAAATGTGATAGGGCTTGTGCGTATGTTCGCTTCGATTTCCCCGATTACGACGAGCCCACGGAAATTAAAATAACCGTAAAATAATTATTGGATTTTTCTTAATTAGCGACTAATTCTCTCTTATCACCAGTCACCGCATGGTGGCCACCGATCGCGGCCTATCTTCAAAGGAACCGTCCTTTTATTTCGAATAGCTCGTTTTAAGTATACTTAAAAGTCTTCACAAAGACACCTGGTATAAGCAGTTGGTAATGGCACACGGCTCTTTGATAATATATTATACGAGTATATCTATCGCAACTGAGGAGATGACAAATGTAGGTCAGCAATATAATAATGCAAACGACCTCTCTGTCACAAGTTAATGTTCTTTGTGAATGTACAAGTTAGTGCAACGCTACTGACGTCTATCTTTGGTAGTGTTTTACTAGAAACGTATTACCTGCATTACGATGTTTCGATGAAGTGGTCTGTGTTTTAATAAAATACTGTCTTTATGCAGGGTTTTTCCGGGACAGGCAAGGCTCCTACGACCAATTTTATTATTCGCTCTCGGGACTTCATGTAGTCGTTGGCGTAGTATACCTGTTTCTACTGTTTTCTGCAAAAAGAAGCATCAAATCCTGGACTGTAACAAAACATCTGAGATAACAGTGCATTCTAGTAGCTTGTGCTATCAAATGAATGGCTGCTTGGGCTGGATAGTGAAACATTCTTTAAACAAGGAAAAATTATTTGTGCGCATGGTCAGTCGTCTTCTTACTTCCTTCAACAGTTCGCGCGCTAAAATCATTTTTCCTTGTTTAAAGATTCTGAGGTAGATCAAGATTGTAGATCAGCACATGAGCACCACCAGCGGATCATCGTCAGACCATTTCATTTTCAAGTTTATGCATAACTCTTACACCATAGTTCCGGTTTTAATAAAAGCATTCTATGCCTACCTTCCCGTTGTCTGTCGTGTATCGTTCATCCCTGGTTCCTCGCCACATAGTGACGCGAGCCAGGCTCCAACAAGCAAGCTTATGTAGCATTGAGTGTTGACAGACAAATTAGTAGCAGAGAGCGCTCCTCTGTTCTGCGTAATCAGGCGAGAAATTACTACCTAACATCAGTCCTATGTTCTCTATATCCATAATGTCATATGGATGTCCATTATGGGACATATTACGTCCATAAGACATCCGGAAAAGTCGAGCGGACTATCCCGGATGTCCGAGGGAACGTTCGATGCACGTAAATTAGTAGTCCAAGGAATATGTCACGGACGTCTAAACCGGGCATTTGGACCTCCTGTGGATGTTTTAAAAGGGACAATATTTGCTGCTCCGTCCGATGGGCGTCCGAAAACTGCTTGTGTTCAAACGCTGACCGCCTGTGGGATATTTTGCATCAGCTAATGTCCGAGCAACATATGTAGGACATTCTTCTGTGGATATTGGACATACTGGGACCTCATCTTGACACTTTGGGTATTCCATTTCTTGCGTTAGACGGACGTCCTCATTGCAAAAACCCCAGAAAAATTACTATCACGCCTCAGACTACCCTCAATTATTTGACCTAACATTTTCACGTGCAGTTCGCTTTAGTATTTTACCTACATCTTCACGTTTTATGGCGGAGCTGCTAACGTAGGAACCTAGAAACCGTAATCTTCTGGCACATGCTCTGGCTTGATTCGTCGTCTCCGTCACTGCGTGCCCGCTGTAGGCCCAGCATACCAGATGAAAAAGCATGCCTAATCGAGTGCCAGCACAGAACTATATTCTGACCCAAAGTCAGAATATCAGTCAGAAACACATAGATCTATCTCATGGCAAACGAAACCAAAATTGTTTCGTAGAGCAGTCATAGTAAATAATCGAGGGAGCTCTGAGGCTTGCCAGTATGTAAGGTTTAGAGCTCGAGGACCTTCATTTAACTAAAAGAGGTAAAGTAATAAATTTGTCCGCTATGTATTTGGTGCCAGCGCAAAGCAGCAGGAAGTGCCACCGAATCTAGGTAAGTTCTCGACACATTGTCTTATGCCATGGTCTCGTCAAAATCTTTCATTTGTACACAACATCTCAAGTATCACACTGAATATTCGACACAGCCCATACCTAGTCCTACCTTAAATATATTGCAAATATATCTACAAAAATGCATTATAGGATTTTAAATTCAATATGAAACATTAGGTTGCGTCATGAAAACATCAGCCTAAAAAAACGTTCAGCCAGAAATTCGCATTAAAATCCAGTGGCACTATCGAACAGGCGTTGACACCTCCGTACAAACCGTCAGTTAAGTGACGAAATTTCACACGGACGCAATGAATATAGGTTGCTGACTACCACTACGATACAATCTTCATACATAGTGAAGTCCTTATGAAAGCCCACACAACAGCATTGAGATGCTTTGTAACAGTCCACGATCACGCGTTACGCGTTGGGGTACAAACTTCATGCTTACAAGGCTACCCCTTAAACCACTGCTCCAAAGCACTTTTTGTTGCTTCCTAATGTACTGTATTCACATCTTAGTCCTTCCGTGATTCCCGGAGCAGGTTGTGGCACTTGCGCACTGATGATCCGAACAAAAAATCTTTCCTTGTAATCACGCTGCTTTCTTGATGTTCACTTACAGGTTTCAGAATTGGCAACTGCAATTAGAAGCTGAGATGGAAAACAATCGTAAGAATATATTAACTGAGCAACCAAAGAAAAGACATCTCTAAGCACATACCACATGTTGTATATTGTGCAGTATTTATATAAAGCTGCGAGCAGTTAAGTTGACAATGTTCCCACGAAATTGAATGGTAACAAAACAGGCGTGAATGATCATTCTGAGAATGTGCCTGTACTTGAAAACTGAAAAATAAAGCCAGGTCCGCATTCAATTTAATTTCCGCTTAAAATGTGTGCAAGTTAACTCTACTAAAAATACGCGAAGGCGAAAATACGGCTGATAAACCCATGGTGTTAACTACTCGGGCAAGTACATCAGACAAAAATCAAGTACACACAGCGAAACTACACTGAGGCAAAGTTCTGCTGTTACAAGACTCCTATTGCTAGATATCTTGCTATCAATGAGGACGCGAAACACAAACACAGGACGTGCAGGATGCACTTAGAACTTATTTAAAAGTGATGCCAACGTAAATAATATAAAGCCGACATTCATGCACATCCCTGTGCTGTCAGTCAATGTTCTATAATTATTCTGGCTACGGTGACACATATTTTCATGGTAATAATAGCACAAGCAACAACCGGCCACACAGCATTATAGCTCTGATCGACCAGAACGTCTTTTTCTTCGTCTTCGTCTCTCCCCACCAAACCCTCGGTGGCGCGCAAAATAAAGCGCAAGCAAACTGGAACTACACAAAACGCGCAAATGCAATGAATTGACGTGTCATTATCCCCCCCCCCCCCCGAAAAGTATCGGCTCGATGCTTACAAAGTAGGGAAGGTAGGTGGTCAGCGTGCGTAATATGGCTTCAACCTAGCCACGTGGACGATGTCCTGTTGTGGTGTACGGCGGGAGCATCACGTGCTGCTTTCTGAAACAACTGTGTAGTTGAAGTCATTAAGGCGGTGAACAACCCGGTAAGGCCCGAAATAACGACGGAGAAGTTTCTCCGACCTCCCGCGCTGGCGGACGGGACTCCCGATCCAAACTAGAGCACTGCACGGGCTCGGGCTTACCCGAAAGCCTGGGCCCGGCCCGGCCCGTGGGCCGGGCCGGGCCGGGTAGAGCAGTTTTTTCACGGGCTCGGGCCGGGCTCGGGCACGGCATGTGCTTTTTGACCCGGGCCCGGGCCGGGCTCAGGTTTTTTGACGCGGGCCCGGGCCGGGCTCGGGCTTTCTGCGAGTTATTCTCGGGCTTCTCAACTCTGAAAAACATGTATTTTTCGGTCTCGGGCCGGGTTCGGGCCAGTTTCGAGTCGGGCTCGGGCCGGGCTCGGGCTTAAGGTAAAGGGGTGGCGGGCCGGGCCGGGCGGGTAACGTAGATTATTTCCGGGCATGGGCCGGGCCCGGGTCTCGCCATAAATGTTTTGATCGGGCTCGGGCGGGCCGCCCAATGTAAAAACGGGCCCGGGCCGGGCCCGGGCCGCAAAAATCGGCCCGTGCAGTGCTCTAATCCAAACTTTGTCTCCGGGGCGGTAGATAACTTCTCTGTGGCGGAGGTTGTACCTGTGAGCATCGTTGCTGAGAGCGAATGCGCCGGCGAGCTAGCTGACGAGCTTCCTCGGCACACTGAGTATATTGGGCAGCATTCACTGTGGTAGATGCGAAGGCGTCGGGCAGAAGCATTACGTCTATCATTGTGTTAACCTCGCGGCCGTGAAGCAAGCTGAAAGGAGTAAATCATGTGGTTTCTTGAATGGCGTTATTATAGACGAAGGTCATGAAAGGAAGGACGCTGTCCCAGTTCTTGTGATCCACGTCGACATACATTGAAAGCATGTCAGCGATGGTATTGTTGAGCCGTTCGGTTAGGCCGTTTGTCTGTGGATGATAAGCTGCCACCCGACGATGAACAGTGCCGCTGAGGGTCATCACTTCTTCCAGGAGTTCGGCTGTGAAAGCGGTCCCTTTGTCGGTAATAACCACTGCTGGAGCACCATGGCAGAGGACGATCGCATGAATGAATAAGTTGGCGACGTCGTTTGCAGTAGCTCGTTGAACTGGTCTCGTTTCACAGTAACGAGTAAGATAATCCGTCGCAACTATTATCCATCGGTTGCCAGCTGAAGATTTAGGAAATGGTCCAAGCAAGTCCATTCCGATTTGTTGAAAGGGTGCCCGAGGTGGTTCGACAGGTTGTAACAAGCCAGCTGTTTTATGGGTGGAGTCTTGCGCCGCTGGCAGTCTCGGCAAGTCTTCACGTAGTGCTTCACGTTACGGAACAGTATAGGCCAGTAGTACTTGTGGCGGATACGTGCGAGAGTGCGCATGAACCCCAAATGTCTAGAAGACGGTTCGTTGTGAAAAGCATGCAGGATCTCTTCTCGCATCGCAGATGGCACCACCAGAAGATCAGCTTGAGACCTGGAGTCAAAGCTTTGCTTGTGCAAGACGTTGTTGCGGAGAAAAAGTTCTCGCAGTTTCACCTCAAAGGCGAAGCATCAATTGCGATAGCAAATTTGTAGACAGCTATACGGAGTAATCATAGTAGCGTTATCAGGTGTATACCCTTGGACATGCAGCAGAACTGTTGTCGACGCCGTCGGCGTTTTGCCCGCGTTCGCACAAATGCGTACGGCGTTGGTGGCTGTTGCCGGAGCCTCTGATATAAACAGGCACTTGATGCCGCAGCTAAACGTCGCCTCCCTTCCCTCCCCCTCCCCCCCCTCCCCTCCACGGCCTTTCGCGCGTCGGAAGAAGGCGCGTTTGTTCTACATAAAGGTTGTCGCAGTTTCACCTGAAAGGCGAAGCATCAATTGCGATAGCAAATTTGTAGAGAGCTATACGGAGTAATGATATTAGCTTTATCAGCTGTATAAACTTGCACATGCAGCAGCACCGGCAACACGCAGAACTGTTGCCGACGCCGTCGGCGTTTTGCCCGCGTTCGCTCAAAATGCGCGCGGTGTTGGTGACTGTTGCCGGAGCCTCTGATATAAATAGGCACTTGGTGCCGCAGCTAAACGTCGCCTCCCTTCCCTCCCCCTCCTCTCCCCCTCCCCCACGGCCTCTAGCGCGTCGGAAGAAGGCGCGTTTGCTCTACATATATGGTGATTGTAACGAAGGAAAGAGACGCCTACTTCTGCAGCCCTTAAGGGAGCACGGCGCAGAACGCACGTTTATTCTCCGCCGTGCGTTGATGATGATATGATGATAAGTGGTTCTTGAGGGAAAGGGAAAGGTTGGCGCTATCTTCTGCAGCCCTTGAGGGAGCACGGCTCAACGTGAAAGCACGCGTCCCTCGCACCCTTTCACTCGCACATACAGCGTTCGGCGCGCGGCGACGATTTCATCTCCATTGACGTCATACGGAACCTCACGGCGACGGCGACGACGACGGCGACGCCGGCAGAAATCTGCTTTTGAGTGTCCATATAATTGCTATCGCAATAAAATGGTGATTGTAAAGCAGAAAAGAGACGCCTACTTCTGCAGCCCTTAAGGGAGCACGGCGCAGAACGCGCATTTTTTTTCGCCGTGCGTTCACTCCCCGTGAAAGCGCGCGTCCCTCGCGCCCTTTCACTCGCACATACAGCGTTCGGCGCGCGGCGACGATTTCATCTCCACTGACGTCATACGGAACCTCACGGCAACGGCGACGGCGACGACGACGGTGACGCCGACGACAGAAATCTGCTTTGGAGTGTCCATATAATTGCTATCGCAATAAAAAATGACGAAATTATGCCTCGGAATGCATGTGGTGGCTGCGTAAGTTGGCCCTCAAGATAGTCGATCAGTGGGCGATGCTCCAGGTCATCACGCTGTTGCTGAGCCAAGTAAGACGCTGTTACGGCTCAGAGGAAACTGTCGTCATCATTTAGTTCAGGCGGAGCCGTTTCTACAGGAGCGCGCGACAGACAGTCGGCATTTGTGTGCTTGCACCCCACTAATGGACAACCGTAACGTCGAACTCCTGAAGGCGAAGACTTCATAGAGCAAAGCTGTCTTAGGGGTCTTGGAGACCGGCAAGCCAACACAACGAATGGTGGTCACGGACTACTTTGAAATGTCTTCCGTACAAATATGGTCGGAACTTTGATATCGCCCACACAACAACTAGACATTCTTTTTCTGTAGTGGAGTAGTTCGATTCGGCCGATGACAAGCTACGACTAACGTAGGCGATCACTCTTTCGATACCTTCTTGCCGCTGCACAAGAACGGTGCCGAGACCGACATGGCTTGCGTCTGTGTGTACTTCAGTGTCAGCATTTTCGTCGAAGTGACCCAGGATTGGAGGCGTCTGAAGGCGTTGTTGTAGGTCACAAAAAGCGCGATGTTGCTCCGGGTTCGAAACGAAAGCGACATTGTCCCTTGTGAGATAATGAAAGGGCTCAGCTATTTTCGAAAACTTGGGTACGAAGCGAGGGTAATACGCGCAAAATCCTAAAAAACGGCGACCCTCGCGTTTGTTCGTAGGCGTTGGGAAAGCAGCAACAGCTCGGTATTTTTTCAGGATCCGGGTGAATTTTATCGGAGCTTATGACATGACAAAGGAACTTTAGCTCCTCGTAACCGAAGTGGCATTTTTCGGGCTCGAGTGACCGGCCAGCAGTTCGGAGCGCATCAAGCACTGCACGAAGACGCTGAAGATGCTGCTCGAAAGTCTCCGAAAAAAGGATGACGTCGTCCAAATAAACAAGACACGTTTGCCACTTAAGACCGGACAAAACAGTGTCCATCGTTCTTTGAAGTCGCAGGAGCTGAGCACAGGTCAAACGGAAGGACCTTGAATTCAAAGAGTCCGTCAACAGTAATAAATGCGGTCTTTTCCCGGTCACAGTCGTTGACCTCGATTTGCCAATAGCCACTACGCAGTTCCATGGATGATAAATATCTCGAGTATCTAAGTACGGTCTAGTGAGTCATCGATGCGAGGAAGCCCGGTGTGGCTCGTGACGCAACATAGGCTTGTAGATGGCTGAATGATGTCGTCGGCAAGCATTTGTTAGACTTGTTCACGAATGGCGTCTTGTTCTGTTTGAGACACACGGTAGGCATGCAGTCGGATGGGTCTTTCGGCGAGTTCGCTTATAATTCTGTGCTTCGCAACGGGTGTCTGCTTAATTTTTGACGTCGTGGCTAAAGAAGTCGCTAAAGGAAAGCGAAAGAGAGCGAATACTATCTGGTTGTTTAGCCGATAGTTCGCAATTCACATCGAGTTGATTTGTAGACTGCTTGTCATCGTGTGAGACGGAGGAAAGTACTGCGAGTGATAGGCTGGTTCTCGCGTCGCCGATTTCTTCGAAGTAAGCGGCAACAGCGTGCCACATGAAGTGCTGGTATTTGCGACTGAAGTTCGTGATTAGGATTTACGCAGGATGTTTGGTCAGTTCGAGGAGGCCGCGGGCGACGCATACTTGACGAGATAAGAGGATGGACCCACATTGGTTTCTACAACTTCAAGGGCACTTCGGTCCTTGTCACTCACTACGGTAACCAGTACACTGGAACGAGGTGGTATGGTCACGGAATCATCAGAGACACGCAACGCTATCGTGTGCGATTTGCATTCGTGCGAGCTTGCGTTACGTGAAAATGTTACCAACAGCTCTCGAAGATATATAATGGCCCCATATTCTCCAAGAAAGTCCATTCCTAAGGTGAGCTACCTGGAGCATTCCCGCAGTACGAGGAAAGATCCGATGAAGGCCGAGCCGCAGATATGCACTCGGGCAGTGCACTTCCCAACCGGTGTCACGAGATGACCACCCGCAGTACGGAGTTGAGGACCATTCCATGGTGTCGTCACCTTTTGGAGAGTAGCCACCAATTCACCAATCATAACGGAGTAGTCGACGCCGGTATCAACGAGGGCGGTGACCTGGTAATTGTCTACGGTTACGGTAATATCGGCGGAAAGTCATGCGTCGTTATCAGAACATGGTGTGGCAGATAAATCGTTGTCGTAAACTTGTCGGGTCGGTCGGTGTTTGTCAGGACGATCAGCAGCGGCCCCACCTCCAGAGGTCGCTGTCCTCAGTTTTCCTGACGTGGGCGTGGACTTGGGGACATGTTGCGAACATCAGAAAACGTGGAGTAACGGGCTAGGCGAGATGATGCGCCGAGGAGATGGTGAACGTGATTGGCGTCTTTGTGCGGCAGAACACGGCTGTTGAGAGGCCAGGAATTGCTCAATCTCGCGTGGACGCTCACCATAACTAGGTCGATGCACGTTAGGGTGAAATTCCTGAAGGCCCATCCTCCGATAAGGGCACTGACGATACAGATGGTCCGCTTCGCCGCAGTGGCAGCAAAGTGGCCGATTATCCGAGGTGCGCCACACGTTTGATTTCCATGTGATCTTTCGCGGGCCTACGTACTTATACGAGTTTACATTTGTAGCGGGAAACTGACGTGGAAGAGCTGAAACAGGGGAAAGCAAACGTTGTCCCGTAGGTGTTTGGAGACTCCGTAAGGCTTCGGCATATATCAGGACTGGGGCATCCGCTCGCGTTGGTGACAATGGTTGTGTCATGGTCGGCTGACAAACAGTTCTGCAAACTTCTTCAAGCTCTTCGCCCACAAAGCTTCGCACAAGCTCTCGCAGTGCTGCTAAATCATGTCCGCAGGTGAAACATGACACGGCGGCGACGGTGCTTTGGCGGTCGTACTGTTGGGAGCGTTGCTGCAGCGCTCACTCTATTGTCGTCGCTTCAGTTATGAACTTAGCGACGGTAGCTGGAGGGTTGCGCATGGGTCGAGCGAAGAGTTGATCTTTCACCCATCGCATTAAGAGATGAACTTTCTTTGTCTCACCCATACCTAGATCAGCACGTCGGAACAAGCGGGACATGTCCTCGAAAAACATGGCCACGCTTTCATTTGGCTTCTGAAAACAACTCTGCAGAGCCTGTTCGGCCATTTCTTTCCTTTCGGGGCTGCTGTATGTCTCTCGAAGCTGTCGTCGGAATTCTTGCAAGCTAGTGATGGAGCCCTCATGAATCTCAAACCATGTGCGAGCTCAGTCTTCGAGGGCAAAGTACACGCAGCGCATGCAGTTTCTTAGAGTTATCCCATTCATTGACTGCAGCGACTCGGTCGAAGTGTTCAAGCCAATCCTCCACGTCCTCGAACACGTCAGCATGACATGACTTCGGAACGCGCGCTGCGTAGACGACACTCGGGGTAGAAGTGGACTGGACTGTGTCGCTCTGTTGCGTCTGATTCGTACTTGCCCCTGTCGTGGACTGGGCTCTAAGGGCCGTATTCAGGAGGTATTCCTTGCAAGCGACGGCTGTGGTGAAGTGCCCGGTTTTCCTCCGGAATCGTGGGAATGGTGGTAGGAACTTGAAGCGTCGGGAGGTCAAATTAGGGGCATATGATGTTACCCAGTACCTCCACCAATTTGTCACGGTAATAATAGCAAAAGCAACAACCGGCCACACAGCAGAACAGCTCCGATCTAGCAGCACGTCTTTTTCTTCGTCTTCGTCTCTCCCCACCGAATACTCCGCGGCGCGCAAAATAAAGCGCAAGCAAACTGGAACTGCACAACACACGGAAATGCACTGATTTGACGTCAATATGCAACCTTTCCTGCCCTCTCCTTCTCAATTATATGATATCACTCAATGCGATTCTTAGCGCGAGCAGCAGAAAATAAATTTGAACTTAATTTGCATCAGCGCCGGGGGAAACCAAATCGCTGCTTTCAACCATGCATGACGTTGTGGCTTAGGCTGCCATTCACGTGCGTTCTCACACTAAATCACAGAACTTGCTATATGTCAATCTCTGGCCTCGTGCTAACAAGAAAATGTTGCCTTGAAATGCAGTTGACTGAAAACTATCCTTCTGCAAGTCCCCTGCGATAGAAACAGGAAATGACCCTTTGCGAATAATATGTTTACCATCGCAAGAGATATTGGAAATAATCTATTTTGCTATAACAATCAATTATCTTTATGCAGATAGGAGGAAGAACATTTTACAGGCACAGATGAAGTTATATTAGCGGTGCAACTGGTTTTTTGTATATTCCACATTAACAGGAGTTTACCCACAATGTAGGACGATTAACACCACGAGGTTCACCAGTTCTTCAAGAACTTCTTCTTTATGGGGTTTTACATGCCAAAACCAGTTCTGATTATCAGGCACGCCGTAGGGGAGGGCTTCGGAATAATTTTGACCAGGTGGGATTCTTTAACGTGCACTACAATCCAAGCACACGGGCGTTTTTGCATTTCGCCTCCATCGAAATGAGGCCGCCGCGGCCGGGATTCGATCCCGCGATCTCGTGCTCTGCAGCGCAACGCCTTAGCTGACTGAGCCACCCCGGCGGGTGTTCTTTCAGGCACCGCTCCTGCTTACCGGCGTTTAATCCCTACTTGTGCGAGTCAGCTGTAAACTATTTTCAATTTTACAATACGCAAGCAGCTGTGGGCCGGGTGCCACACTGAATTCCTCTTAGTATCTTAACACATTTCTTGTTTGTCATGCGCATTTTATTTAGTGGCAAGTGATCTAACCGCGATACTTAATCCTGTTCTTTTCCTTGCCTGTGAAAGCGCGAGCGCCGTTCGGTGTCTATATCAAACCACCTCCTCATTAAACTTCCAGTACTACCACCTCCTCATTAAACTTCCAGTACATGTAGTTGTAAGACGCATGTTTTGAGGCAACAACAACAACAACTACATGTAGTCAGCAGTTGTGTTGCGTAAGTCGCCTTCGTCACCATGCTACTATTAGCCACAGCCCCACAGCGCATGCGCGTCTCCTCCCCCTCTCTCTCTCCTCTCCTACGCTCCCCCCTTCTCTCCTCTAGGAATCCTCTACTCTACGGAGCGGCGCCCGCGTCCCATACCCCCACAGTGCATGCGTGTCCATTCCCCCCCACCTCTCTCCTCTCCCAACGCTCCCCTTCCCTTTTTTTTCTCCTCTAGGAATCCTCTACTCTACGGAGCGGCGCGCACGCCAGGTGGTGCGACAGCTCCATACTCCGCTGGGGGCGCCACGGTAGTTCCGCCGTATGAAAATGACGAAGTGCGCGCGCCTCATTCTCTCTCCTGTGCAGCGCCGCGATGAGCGCTCGGGCCGTTGCCGCGAAACGGGAGCGGCGACGTGGCAATCCCGAACTTTGGGCTCGCGAAGCCGAAAGGAAACGTGAACGGCGGCAAGCGGACCAGAACTCCGGGCTCGGGAAGCCGAATCGAAACGTCAACGTCGAGCGGTGGATCCCGACGCGGCGCGGCAACGCGATGCCGAAAGGGGAACTTGCATAGACCTGATCTTCGCAAACTTCAGAATGAAAACTCTGGAACAGCAACCCTTGATGCTACACTGCTACACTTCACCGACCACAAGGCCGTCGTCTTCAAAGCGCCACGTGCACCGACGCTAGAATCGCATACGGTCTCTAAATAAACAAACAGGGAACCACCACGTTCTCTCTCTTCTCTTATACATTCTCATTAGTCCTCTCAATAAAATTACACCATCTCCCGCTCAAGCTAACCACCTCCCAGCTGCTTTGGTTCCCTTTAGCGGGAGATGGAGTAATTTTTTATTGCGATAGCAAGTATATGGACACTTCCACCGGATTTCTGCCGTCGCCGTCGTCGTCGCCGTCGCCGTCGCCGTGAGGTTCCGTATAGATAAAATCTTTCTTCGCCGCGCGCCGTGTGCCCGAGCGGAAGCGTGCGGGGACGCACGCTGTCACGGAGAGCGAACGCACTCAATCTTCCACGCGCAAGCAAGGAAGCGGGAAGCGAGCGCCGGAAAGAGCGGGGGGGGGGGGGGCGCATTTCTACTCTGCCAACAAGCGCGCTCGTCGCTCGCTCGCACCGTCTCTTATCTCCACACGGCTCTGACCTTTACATTCGCCGCTCAGTTTCCGTTGAAGCGATAGACCGCACGTACCTTCGCCCGCTGCGGCGTATATGCGCTTGCTGCCAGCGTTTTGACAGTCGTTGTCTGCAGTCTTTCAGTGTGATCTATTCATGTTTGTTTGTGCGCGCTCACACCACAGTTAGTAATAGTCGCGCCACATTTTCCAACGCACGCTACACATGCAATGCTGCCCGGATTGGCAGTGCAGCGCTACAGGTGTGTCCCTTCGCACGCGCTGCCCACGGGCAGCGCTTCTCATCAACACCACCGTTTCACAGGCGCCTTCTCGTGGTCATCGAGTCTCTCATCATGTCGGTCTACTTACACCGCAGCACACCTGCTTACTTAATCAGCTCATGTTTACTACAATTCATATTGCTACCCAAGCCGCTCACCTTACTTCGTATGACATTGCTGTGTTGCTATCGCATTCATTGATTCGCCCTTAGGGCGAAACTGTGACATTTTTTTTTTAAAACGACGTTGGTGAGGCCATCACCGTCAACGGCAAGCGCATCAGAACGATGACAAACGTTTTCTTTTGGCCGAAATTGAACGATATGCACGTAGACGACATGTAATTCCAGCAATACGGCGCAACGTGCCACACAGCGAACGCCACGATCGACATTCGCCATGAATGATTTGAGGGTATGGTTATGTCTCACACAGGTGACGTGAATTGGCCACCAAGATTGTTAGATTTCACCCCGCTAGACTTTTTCTAGTGGTGTTTCCTGAAGCCGCAGGTCTATCACAATATGCCGCAATCGACCGATTCCCTTAAAGTCAGCATAACCTAGGCCATCGCTCAAATTTAGCCTGATTTATGCGGCAGAGTCGTTGGAAATTGCGCCACACGGATCCGTGTAACTGTGAGAAGCCGCGGTGGACATTTGAACGATGTTATATTCCATACATAATGTCATACAAGAGCATTTCAAATAAAAAAAAATTTCGTTATACTTCACACACGGCTTCTTTTATTCCATTTCAACATCG
The DNA here is from genome assembly GCF_013339745.2 of Dermacentor silvarum. Lineage (NCBI taxonomy): Eukaryota > Metazoa > Arthropoda > Arachnida > Ixodida > Ixodidae > Dermacentor > Dermacentor silvarum. The sequence continues at coordinate 111,298,801 of NC_051156.1, read as the reverse complement.
ACCCGCCCTTATTGAAAAACCCTATAGAACACCAAGTTAGCCAACATAATCGTCGGACTCTATTGGCTGTGGGCACTTATACGCTCATACGTGGCGATCCAGTCTTCCACGTACAGGTGCCCCAGAACATTCGTGGATCTCGCAGCTGAGCCAAGACAACCGTCAGTGTTGTAAGCGCTGATGTGGGCCGCCCCCTTTTGGGCCCTGTTTCGAACGTCATGCTGTTCAGTCCGAGGTGATTACAGCGGAGCTGCGTGGGTACGCAGCTCCTCTGGCCAATTTGTTACGTTGCGGAAGTCACATATAAATTTGAATTTACAATATTTACGAGAAAGGCAACGATACACAAAGAAGATGGATGCGGAGAGCGATTTCACCTCGACAGGTCAAATTGTCTTCTTCTGACTTTGTCGCCACTCTCACCAATAGTGGCGACAAAGTCAGAATGAACACATCGAGTGAGACGTGTTCACGTTTCCTTGTGCGCGCGTGACATCATGCATTTGAATTTAGTTCGTAGGCCTATGTTTTCAACATTATATGGCCAATAGAACTACTATCCACGCTTCGTATAGGTGTCCAATGATTTGCTGTCGCAATCGGAGCTTCGGCTTTCGGGCGAAACTGCAACTTTTGTGAGCGGAATTGAGACCAAGTCACAAGAGTTCCTTAAGGAGAGCCACCCAACGCATTAGCAGGCTGCGTATCAAATGCACTGGGTTATGTTCCGCTTTTCAAAGAACGCCTTCAAAGCCAACGCTTTGCCGAGTTGCGAAATGAATACACTGTGTAAGTGCAGCTCTACAATGAAGTCTACCGAATTGACTATGGGGCAATGAGTGTGCTGCAAGCGAGGAAACACTTTTTAGCGTTCGCAGGCACCGGCGCGCCACGCTTCTCTTCTCGGACGCCACACACGGCCTTCTCGGCTATGCCACTAGATGGCTCAGCGTGTCGTGATATAACTTTTGGGCCGTAATGAGTACGGTATGTGACTGGTATAATAAGCAACATGGCAACGAAGAGCATCAAACGCAAACTCAGAAAGGCTAACATATCTATTGGGTGGCGGCAAATGGAAACGAAAGCTGTTATGACTAACTACCTAAGTGGTAAAAACAAAATCAGGAAAGAAACAACTTATGATCACTCAAAGGGAAGCTCTTTACTTTTCAAAGCGAGACCAGGATAACTCAGAAGGCGCAGTTATAAAGCGAGGTTTAACCGCGGACGAAGAAACATGAGCTTCATGGGGTATTGCTAAGGAAACGATGGAACATATTTTATTGGAGCGAAGCATTATATGTCTCATGAGGCAGAAAATCCGGCATGGTCAAGCGATGCCAGCAAAAATGACCGACAGCGCAAAAAGCAAAAACACGTAAGAAAATGCTGGGATTGACGTCGAATGTAACAGGGGGTTAGCGTAAACAGAGTAAAAAAATGGCGCAGTTTCGCCCAAAAGGCGAAGCATCAATTGCGATATCAAACTAGTAGAGAGCTATTCGCAGTAGGGGTAGTAGTTTTATCCGCTGCATAAACTTACATTCGCTTATTAACTGAATTAACAAGCGTGGTGCCAGCGCGCACAAGACAACATGAATAGGCTCGATTACCGGAGACAACCACTGTCAAAACGGGGGCGTGGGGAAGCGCGGCCGACGCAGCGAGCGAAGGTTCGTGCGGTCTATCGCTTCAACGGAAACTGAGCGGCGTGCGCACAGCGCATACAGAGGTCAGAGCCGTGTGGAGATCTCTTTCAAGATACGGAGCGCACGACAACACCAACAGCCGGCACAGGCGCAAAGTACAAGAACGCATTTGTTGGCAGAGTAGAAGCCGCCCCCCCCCCCCTTCATCCCTCTCTCCCTCCCGCGCTGCCTTCCTGCTTTGCTCTTTTGGCGTGGGAGATTGCGTCGCCAGTTACCCTTGCGCCCAGTTGCAAGATTTGGTGCCGCCGTACAGCGTCGCCACCCCTCCCTCCATCCCATACCCCCACAACCTTTCGCGCGATGGAAGTCACATTTTCTCTCCGATGCCCGTTCGCTCTCCGTGAAACTCGCATATACGGCGCGCGGCGACGATTTTATCACCGTTGGACTTTATACGGAACCTCACGGCGACGGCGACGCCAACGGCATAAATCCGCTTGAAGTGTCCATATAATTGCTATAGCAATAATAATGGCTTTGAAAAGAACATTTGATACTGTTCGGCCTGAGTGGAAATGAAACCCAGGCTTCCGGGGCGCGAGAGAAGCACGATTCCCAGACGGCATGGCAGTTGCACGATTCTTGATGACTGAAGGTGTGCCTACTACGTGCGTCATTGGCCACGTGACGGCGCAGCCAGTAGGGAGGAGGTGGCGCATGTCATCAGTGCACAAAAGAAGTGTATAAAATAAAAGCAATTTTTGTCCAATTGAACGCTACTGAACCGTTCTTTGAGTTATGAACTCCTCCTGGGCAAGCAAGCGCGTTGAGACGCTTGGCGCGTGTTGATTTTGCGTTACCGAGGCGCAGTTTGAGCGCAGTCGAGAGCTTGCGCGGGCAAGGAACGCACGGAAAACATTTCACCAAAGCGACTAAATGCTTTCGCATTGCTACAGGTAAGCTGTCTGCAGCGTATCTGCCTATATATATATATATATATATATATATATATATATATATATGTTTATGTCCACTGTTTATATATATAGGTAGGTAGGAAATTAGTCAATAGGAAAGATAAGCAGCTGTTAGCGTGGAAGCTTGGGAGTGTTGGTCATTCATTGATAAAAAACAAGCGCTTGGTCGCGCAATCCACCACCTTGTTTCATAGGGGACGCTCACAGCATCCATAAATCCATCCAGAAGTACGAGAGGTGAGCCCGGTCACCCATGAGATGTTTCGCAGCTTTCGCACGCACCGACGCGCCACGCATTTCGGAGGCGATGACCATGCTTCCCCGTGGCGGGGTTAGACGGCGCCGAGTGTCTTTGGGGAAGCGGGAAAGAAAAGTCCCGCTATAGTACAAGCCCCATGCATGATTCGTTTCGACAGTGGCAGTACCTTGTGTCGCCATATTGATTCAATGCTGACGCATTACCGTCGACAGTAATCGTGAAATGGCTTCTTCCGCCTTTTTTTTTATTTATGCGCTAGCAATGTTAGGGCACTCGACGCACTTATCGGGGCTATCTGTCTATGTTTCTATCGATGTTTGTATCTATGTATGTTTATATGTAACCTTTTGCACAGCTTCGTGGTTTATTGGGTGGTCTGTGGTCTTAGTATAGTTAGCACATCGGGTAGTTGTGCATAGGTTACAGGGCTCGAAAACAACCATCGGGCCAACTTGATGACTACGTGCCAGTGTGTACATGCGTGCCGCTCTTGAACGAACCTTTTTCACGCCAACCAGGTTTTCTGCAGATGCGGGACTGGCACTGTTCGAAGAAACTCTTTGAAGCCGGCCTGGAGTCTTCAACGAGCGCCTTCGTCACCGAATTGGGTAACTAGGTATGTGCTACTGAGGGCTTGCCGCTCTACAAGGACAAAGAAAGATCCAAGGGCACCAACACGACGCTTTAGCAGGTTGTGCCACAAGTGCGAAGGGTATGTGCAGCTCACTCATCTATGAGCTTCTCGCCAACTTGGGTCTCTGAGTCGGTACCACTGAGTGTGCGACATGCGAGGGAACAATGTTTCAGCGTTCGCAGGCACCGGCGCGCCACGCTTCTCGCCTCGAGATGCTGCGCGGGGACTTCTTGGCAGTGCCACTAGACGACGCAGCGACTCTAGAAAGAAGGGCGAGAGAGGAGCCTGGTTGTCGCATAACGTGTTTCTCGGCGTTCGAAGCACCGGAGCGCCATGCATTTTAGATGCCACCCCAAACATCGCGGCAGCGGCGCTAGATGGCGCCGAGTGCTCTTAAGGAAGCGCGGAAGAGGAGTCCCGGGGCCCTACACGCCTCATTCATAACTCGTTTGGGCGCTGGCATACGTTGCGTCGAGGACAACATATTGTTGGATGAAGATATTGATTCAATGCTAGCGCATTGCCGTTGACAGCCATTGTGGGTATGTTCTGTCGTTCTTAATTATTAATAAATGACTAAATAATAATTTATTGATTTATTTCAGGTGTACTGGAAACCTTCAAAGTATTGATGCTAGAGTGGGTATACTAGATTCATCAGTCATTATCATAATCAGCCTATGTTTATGTCCACTGAAGGACGAAGGCCTCTCCCTGTGATCTCCAATTACCCCTGTCTTGCGCTAGCTATTTCGAACTTGCGCCTGCAAATTTCCTAACTTCGTCACCCCACCTAGTTTTCTGCCGTCCTCGACTGCGCTTCCATTCTCTTGGTATCCATTCTGTAACTCTAAGGGTCCACTGGTTATCCATCCTACGCATAGCATGGCCTGCCCAGCTCCATTTGTTCCGCCTAATGTCAACTACAATATAGGTTATCCCCGTTTGCTCTCTGATCCACACCACTCTCTGCCAGTCGCTTCATTCATCAATAGGTAATCATAAATGCAATACATATTTTGCTCCTTACTGGACTTGTGCACAAGAGTATACTTGTCCCGATTTCGCGTACCACAGCCACGATACGGGGTATACGTAATGTCGAAAAAAAAACATACATAGTTAATCAAAGGCATAACAGATATCAACAGAGACTCATCCTTACTAGGAAATTCACCTGCCGACAGGTGTGCCTTCATGCTGTTACGAAAGCAGCAGAGGATGATTCCGTAACCTCTCCTGGGAACCAGTTCCACTCCTGGTGCTTTCGCCGAAAGAAGGTGTTTTAAAGACCCTACATCTGACAGTAAAAGTGCCATCGCTTTTTGAAATGGTCACATTCGAGGTTTTTTTTTTGACAAACACAATAGAACCCTGGTGGTGGTGGTGGGGAAAAACATTTATTAAAGTGGTTGCAGAGAGGTGATTTGGTTAGGGTCATATTGGCCTCCTGCCCTCACAGTACTAGGTGGAGCCCCTATTCCGGTGCCCCATTGGCAAGCAACGCCGCCCGCGTCCGTTGAACCAAAGCCTTATGGGTGTTCAGGTCTTGACAGTTGAGCAGGGCCACCTTCCAGTCCTCTCTGGTGGGGTTGGGGTTTGGGGGATGGATGAGCTTGCTTGGCACGCCCATACTATGTAGAAGGTGTCAGCCACCTCCCCACAGAACTGGCATGCGCCGTCAAAGGATGGGTTGAAATGCTTCAGCACCGCCGGGCACAGTAGTGTTGGTAAAAAGTTTGATGAGGAGGCGCTCGTCAGCGCGATCCAGTCCCTTACAAGGGGCCGGGTAACGCCGGTGCTCCTCCTTATACTAATCGGTGATTTCTTTGAATGAAAGGGCCAGATTGTCTGATTGGGAGTAGGCTTCCAAGGACCGGGAGACAGCCTGAGGAGAGAGTGCGTGGGCGGCCTGATCGGCCTGTTCGTTTCCCTGGAGTCCCTAGTGAATGGGGGACCAAATCAGGTTAAGCGGAGTTGGATCAACATATAGCAGCTAGATTGCAGTATGCGCCGGGCAAAGGGGGGCACACTACAGCTCATAGTTCCAACAAGCCCCTCGCGAATCAGTGATGATGTGTTTCGACGTGGGATTAGTGAGGGCCAGAGCGATGGCAATCTCCTCCGCGTGTGTGGCGCTGTAGGCTTTGAAAGTGAGCCCGTTAACTGTGTTAGTGTTGTGTACGACTGCGGCCGTGTACCACCCCCGTGGTGTGGGCCGGCAACGTCCACGTAATACACGTGTTGTTGATGACCATAGTGTCGCTGCAACGCTTCCGCGTGAACCTGGCGACGACCGCTATGGTCTTCTCTGGACATGTTGCGGGGAAGGAGTCGGACCCGGAGGGCACATCTCCAGGGTTCTGGCCCTTTCACCCTTTTCTCAATGTGGTAGCCGTGTTTGATGTGTAGCCGGTCCAAGAGGCGGCGACCGGAGGGGGTCTGTGCAAGACGCCTGTATTGGTTGACTAAGAGGGCTTCTCGAAGCTCCCAGAAAGTGTTCACCACGCCCATGGGTAAGAAGTCTCTGGTTAGACGTGGTCGAGAGCCCGCTTGATGATTTTCCTGTGGATGACCTCCAATTGGTCATCATCGTGTTTGCGCAGGTGCAAGTAGGGGGTCGAGTAGAGGATTCTACTGTTTACGAAAGCATGGGCAAGCTGCAATGCATCCCTGCTTCGTAATCCGTCCCGCTTCTTGGAGACCCGGCGGACCATGCGGCCCAACTGGTCTCCCAGCCAGCGAAGTTTGGCCAGAGTGGTGTCGGCTCTGCGTTGGTGGTGTATGAAGAGGCTAAGGACACGGATATCCTTGGCTTCCCGGATCGGTCCCGAGGGGAGAATGATGCGTAGCTCAGTTGCGTCCCGATGAGGGACATACGTGCACAAAATCAGATTTAACTGGGGCGCACTAGAGTCCGCAGTAGGTAGCGTAGTCGTCGACTACGGTCGCTGCTGCTTGCAGGCAGGAGTCCATGTGGCCCAGGTTACCTTGCGTGGCTCAGATTGTGATATCATCCGCGTAAAAAGCATGATGAATACCAGGCAGAGAAGCGAATTTGGAGGGAAGATGAAGCATGGCTAAATTGAAGAGGAGGGAAGACAGGAGTGCGCCTTCAGGTGTTCCCCGCGAGCCGATTACGTATGGTCCGTGTTCCGCATCTTGTATGCGTATGTAGGCTTGGCGTTCTGTAAGAAATTGTCTTATGTAATTGAATGTTTTGTGGCCACAGTTGGTGTAACTGAGGTGGCCTAGGATTACTTCGTGCTTGACGTTGTCGAATGCGCCTCTAAGAGCCAAGGCCAGGACCACCTTGTCATTGCGGCGACATTCGACAGGATGTAAGACGCCATGGTGGAGCTGCAGGAGTATATATATGTCCTGTGCTATTTGAGGGCGGAAACCGAACTTGGTGTCAGAGAAAATGTGCTGTGTTTCGAGAAAGTAAAATAGTCGGTCTCTCACCATCGTATCCATCAACTTGCCGACGCAAGACGTGAGGGAGAAGAGGCGAAGCCTCTCCACATCAATAGGTTTGCCGGGCTTCGGGATGAAGGTCACGAGAGCGTACTTCCAGTCGAGAGGGAGCGGAGTCTCACCATCCCAAATGTTATTTATGTATTTGAGGAGCGCGGCGTAGCTCCCTATAAACCATGAACATTGCCTGGATGTCCATTAGATATTTCAGTTGGAGATTCAATACCTCTATTAGAGGTTCAAATAGATCTAGTTTACGTAAAATCTACGTAGGTGGTACTGTCAAAAGTCCTCTTTTTTTACGTTGAAAAGATGTTATATGGATGTAATTGCTGGACATTTGTTACATTGTTTGGATATTAGCTTTGATCCGAAATACGTAATAGGTACGTGCCCAAGATGTAATTTTATACATTCCCCAGCATGTGTGGCAACGTGTAGTGTCTTTTTCACCTGATAGAAAAATGATACCAGCCTTGAAACTTTGGTTGCACAGCAAAATTTTATTTTAGAACAAACATTACACATAATAAAGTAACCTTTCATAAAAAAAATAGAACTAAAACAAAGTCATATGTATATCCTCAAAGAGTATCTCAAGCTTTTATTCAGGATATGTTTAACAAAATGAAAGCTATGTTGAACAGCAAAAATGAGACCTATATCATACAGAATCTTAGGATATCGTTGCTTAGAAAATATAGAACTAACTAAACCAGAGCAATAAATCCCTAAATCATGCCCTTGCAAAGTATACCTCAAGCTCTCGCTGAGGAATCCGTTATACCGTACGTAAAATGCAGCTAAGACAATATTGCATAAAAAATATTAAGATGAACAGCAAGACCTGAAATGTCGAAGCCATGAATAGCGTGAACATTAACAAGAGTTCTTTTGAACACGCAACTCTTACATCTGGCAGCATAAAGCTCAATATTTTCTCAGATATATTTGTGACCTTGTCAAAATGCAGACAATTCATGTAAAACAAAATCAATAGATGCGCAAGTAAAATCTGCGAAATGTGACTAAAAGTTGGTCGACGCAAAATCCACAAAACCTGACTAGAAATACACAAACTACAAACTTCCAGGAGTGATGCACACATCTTCTGTGAGTAAAACATTAAACGCAATGCATGGTCCTTGTGATATTTGCAGAATGTGAGTAGAAATAAACAAATAAGTACAATCTTCTTTATATATTAGAACGAAATGAAAATTAAAAAAATAATATTGTGCTGTCCAAGTTTATGCTGTTATTTATGAAGGCTGTATTGACAATGATGACATAATGGCAGCAGCACATTGGTGTGACAAGTATCAGCAGTTGCATAGCAAGCTGGGCACTTGATATAGGAAATGGCACAAAGGTGCCAAGAATGGTAGAAAAAACATTTGAGCAGAGTAGCCAGTTGGGCTTGCTGCTTGAACATCGTAGAAGGCCATGGCATGGAACCGGCGAAGACAGGAGAGGCACACAAAGAACAGACACAGCACTGACTTTCAGAAAGCTGATTCTTGTTGAAAGTCAGCACTGTGTCTGTGTTCCTTGTCTTTGTTGGTTCCGCGCTGTAGCCTTCTACGAAGAAAAAAACATGTTGACCCACATCTACCCTACAGGAACAGTAACACAACTCTACAATATGTGTACATACTGACATAGAAGTCTATGTGAAGACCAACTGTATGTATAAATTATGCAGTAGAGCTATTGGTTGAATGAACTTAAGACATGTATATAATTTACAAAGTATACACTTGGCACAGCAGTGGAGCACAAGGCACATTCCAGATGTGGTCAAGCAGTTGACAATATTGGAGCACTTGGTAAAATGCGGAGACGCAATGGGCACTTGGTATACGGCATAAACGGAGAGCACTCGACACAGCAGCGGAGCACATAACACAGTAATGGAGCACTTAGAGACTTGGTAATGCACTTCGCAAATGGAGACGTCATGGGACACTTTATATACTGGAGAAGTGGAGAGCGCATGGCAGAGTGGCAAAAAACATAATAGTACTAGAGCATTTGGCACATTGGTGACATCATAAAGCACTTGGCAGTTTTGGACAACTCAGCACACTGGATCTAGACGCCACGGGTGATGGGTGAAAGTACAGCAGGCCTAGGAGACCATGTCAGACGTGTCCGGGCTATTCAGTGGCACAGCGCTGAAGAAAGCAAGGTCACACTGGCAGCTAGATGCCACAGGTGATAGGTAAAGGTACAACAGGCCGAGGGAACCATGTCACACATATCCCGGCTGTTCAGTGGCACAGTCCTGCAGAAAGCATGGTCACGCAAGGTCAAAGAGTTTAACATAAAATGCCGAGAGCTAATAACTTTTAACACAGGCTTTGGTGAGAAAAAAATCATATACCAATTTTAGATATTACGTATGTGTTAAAAAATATCGGTACTTTAGGCTAAGATTTGCACTCAATAAATTTTCTACTATATTCTTTGCACGTAAGCTTGAAGCGTAGGGAAAAATTTTAAGGGGGCTAAGGATCGTGCAGTAAGCTGTGGAATAGAGGAGTTTAGTGTGATGGCATAGAAAGATCGCTTCGGTGTATATGCCAAGGTATGTTATATTTCAGTTTGCCAAGATGACTGCTGAAGATTATGTGAAGTGATAAGTTTAAATATTGGTAAGGTGTACGGTGTGGATTCATTTAGAGCAACAATGATGCTAAAGATCATTAGGATAAATATTTGTCTAGCAGTGAACTTACAGGTACGAGATTTCTGGCTTTATATTTTTTGATTTAAATGGAGGTTGCAGACATAACCCTAAAAGAACAACTCGTAAGTATCATAGTGTTCTAAATAATATACTGCATAACTTTTGTATCAACCAGCCTCCCAAAAACCAAAACTGGTTCTAGAAAACATATATACTGCATTATTCAGGGTGGTCTGTAGCTTGCCAGAGTAGTTTTTTTTGTTCAAAATCTGGTATCAAGTCAGTGGTATCGTATCAGTACTTACATATACCGTGTGTTTCAATTTAGCTGCACAAAATTTTTTAAAATTGCCTGTGGCACATAGCACAATTATAATCCTTGATCTAACCTACTCAATGAGGCGGCCATTACTTTCGCAAGAAATACGCCTAATTGAATAGTTAACATAATTATCCTAATAAACCTTTTATTGTTTTACAGCACATCTTTCAATCTGCGAATTACAGCCGCTGAGTTCGCAAGGCGTATGCACTTGGAATGAATTCTCAGGACTGAACCAGTCTTGAGATATTAATTTTCAATGTGTCCTACGAAATGCATGGGCGTTCCAGTGAACTTTTAAAGGAAAATGCTGTTTTATGCATTGAAGCAAAGTTAACTAGAATGCCCATGCATTTCGTAGGACACTTTGGAAATTAATATGGCACATTGCAGACGTGGTCAAGCATTTGACAATATTGGAGCACTTGGTAAAATGGAGACGCAAAGGGGCACATTGGTATACTGCAGAAACGGAGAGCACTCGGCACAGCGGCGGAGCACCTAACACAGTACTGGAGCACTTGGTGACTTGGACCACAGACCACCCTGAATAATGCACTGTACAGGTTATCTAGAACCAGTCTTGGTTTTTGGGAGGCTGGTTGACACAAAACCTATGCAGTATATTATTTAGGACACCACGATGCTTACGAGTTCTTTTTTTAGGGTTAAATGTCTACAACGTCCATCTAAAGCAGAAAATACAAAGCCAGAAATCTCGTACCTCTCAGTTCACTGCTAGACAAATATTTATCCTAATGATTTTTAGCATCATTGTTGTTCTAAATGAATCCACAACGTACAGCTTGCTAATATTTCAACTTATCACTTCACGTAATCTTCTATAGTCATCTTGCCAAACTGAAATATAACGTACCTTGGAATATATAGTGAAGCGATCTTTTTATGTCATTACACTAAACTTGTCCATTCCCCAGCTTACTGCACGATACTTAGCCCCCTTTAAATTTTTCCCTACGCTTCAAGTTTACGGTGCAAGAATATAGTAAATAGGTGCTTCAAATGCACGGCTACACTCGACAGTGCCTAGTGTAAATGATAATAAGTGTACGTTTTGCTATGCAGCTCACACAGTTAGTTATTTTGTTATAACTAGAAAAAATTACTGTTACCCAATTGTATCAATGATGTTTGCTACCTACCTGCCTACCTAATTGTATGACTGGTAACACTCCTCTTCAATACAGGAGAGCTCGAGTGTGAGCCTCACTCACATTCGAGCTCATTGAAAAAATGTTGCTCAGTTTGAAAAAAATACCCCACTGCTGCTGCAGTGAACATGCAGAAAGGCTCGTTTTTTTCAAATCTGCTTTCGTATCCTAGGAGTGTCTTTCATAGCTGGTTTCAAATTTGAAATATGTTTAAACCATTGCGACACATATGAAGACACATTACCTTGGCAATGGCAGTTCTGTGCCTGGCAGGAGCGTGACGCAGCCACTCCCGGATGGTTGTTTCTACAGCAAATTCACTGGTCTCATGGCCAGTCTGGTCGGCACCTATGTTAAAGAGAGATTTTGTCATTATATGAAAAAAAAGCATTCAAATCAAACATATTTATTTATTGACATGGTAAGCAAATTACTACATCTCGAACTTCCTCACAGCAAAACTATTTTATCACCTCAACAACTCAGCCAATAAAAAAGATCACAAAAAAATTTGGCGGTGCTCCAAACGCTCTCATGTATACAATGTGCAAAATACGCATGCTGCCACTCCAACCACGTTCCACCTAGATATGCTCTTGTCATTATCAAACAGCAGATGCAATACACGTAGCAGGTGCATTTGAAGTGGAAGCGTGCTCTAATTTTAAATTTATCAATGAAATTTAAGCTAGTTTAAGGCTACACATACACATACCTCGACAGCCCCACGGGGGGTCTTCAGAAATGTTTTAGCATCTTTTGAAAGATTCCGGAAACACCCCTGTGCTCTAGGGACCTGTGGGTTATGTTACATTGTAGAGCCCACTTTGCAAGCGAAGCTGCGAAATTTTTTATGCTAGTGCTTTGGCTTCCTGCCCGTTCTGCGGTTTCCTGCACGTCAGCGTTAAATACATCGGAAAACCGTTCTTCTGAATCCTCACCGGCTTCGGATAGACACGAGTTACTGAAAACCTCCGCATTACGATCTGAACAATCTAATACCCGTGTCACACGGGCGTTTCGAAGGCCTTCCAACCGATAGTCAGTTGACTCAAAGGTCAAGTTCGAACTGCTACACGAGCGGTTTCGAAGGCCGTCGAGTCAATAGTCTATCGAGTCAACGGAGCACTCCACAACTCTATCGAAATCTCAATGGCCTTTGAGCTACGGAAGCGGAAACAGCGCGAACATGCCCTCTCGTTCACAGTGTGCTCGTACTCATGGTTAGAAAAAACAAATCGAACCAAAATGCTCTAAAAACACTATATATGAGTGTTATTGATTATTCAATAAAGTATTGTTACCACTTGACATGTGTAAACTGTACATACTCTCGACAACAGCGACGTGCTTGTGTTCATTCGTTTCTCCATGTTGTCTAGTACACTCTCCCTCTACTCAATGTGCTGCCGGCTGCCGTCATATCGCCGCCATTTCGCCGTATAAACAAACATAAAACAAATTATAGTGCTTTTAAGTGGTTTTAATGTTGTTTAACTTTTGGTGACATGAAAACGAAAATAAAGATCCGCAGCGCCACACAATTTTGCGAGAAACGCCTGAACCACTCAACGGCCTTTCAAATGTGCCGTGTAGCAGCGCGACAACTCCTTTGAGTCGATAGAGTTGTGGCGTTTCGAAGGCCGTTGACTGGAAGGCCTTCCAAATATGCCCGTGTGACACAGGTATAAACTGCTTACTGTCCAATCTGGGCCGGTATTTTGTAGCGATGCCTTATGCTTTATTACTGGTCTTATCATCCACCACTCACGACGGCTGATACCGTTGATAACGTGAGCGGACCGTCGCTCTGACCACTGACCAAGCGCGAAAAGCGCGAAGAGGCATTAGCATCGGAAAGGCATCGCTACAAAATACCAGCCCTGAGCAATGGCCTGTAGCCGCGCTACTGCTAACAGGCGTTGCGCTTACTGCATTGAAGCTAGGATACTCGCTTTAGGAGTAGCTCACTTGCGGTTCACTTTTGGGCACGCTACTGCTAGCCCGTCGCCAATGCTTACTGAGCTGCCGGTGTGCAAGGCTGTCGCCTGCCTCGACAGGCTGGCCAAGCGCTTCAAAAAATTCGGCAACCTCGCGGCGTGCTCTGCTCTTAACATCTCTCAACATAGTGTTCATAATCAATGCACATAAGCATGCTGGCTACGCTAACAAAAGTTTACTTACCGTTACGAGACAAAGGGCTGCTGTTCCCACCGGAGCTCACATCGCGCCTTCCGTGCCGCCGCTTTCGATGGTGCGATAAACAGACGTTCAAAGCTTGCGGTTCGTACGACTTTCCGATCGGTGGGCACTCTGGAGGACGCCAGTGACGATCACGCAGCCCCAACCCCAACAGCACTTCAAAAAACTAATGCAAACACGCGACTTCAAGCTCACTCCGGCTCCGAGAAGAATGATGCAATCGCAACGCAATGAATACGCCGCCAAAGCAGGCAGAATGAAAACCCGAGACGTTGCGCCAGACTGCTTCTTGCCAATTCTTTAAAATTGCTACTATATTTACGTAATTCTTTTATAATATTAAAAGCTATAATATGTAACAATAATTATACAAAAACGCAACGTTCACAAGGTTTTATCTTTAAAGTATAAACAAAAGGCCGTTGATAACTGTAGGCGCCGTTTTGTTAAGGACAATGTTCAGGATTGAGGCGCGAAATTTGAAATTTTACTTTCATTTGCTAGAAAAAGTTATTTCTTAGAAACAAGCAATTAACACAATACTAATACCGATTGCTATAGCTACATGTGCACCAACCAAAAATTATCGAATTGGGGTAGGCAAGAGATAAAGGCGAACTTTGGACGCAATGATTTATAGGGCGTCGAAACAAAAAGATTGCAATTATGTAATATTGTTTATATTTCAGGGAACTGTCACTTCTTGAGATTATTTAAACAATACAAAAGCAACAAAATAAACAACACAATCATATTAAAATAGTGCATCAGATATTAAAATAATAAAATAAAATAGCACAGCAATTATATAATTGAGATTTAGACAATGTCGTGTGCAATATTACGAGGTTGCGCGGGGAATACACTTACATTGTGGAGTGGATTGCAGATAAGCCTTGAAGGTCAATGATATTTATTAACATGACAGCGTTAAGGGCCCCGTGTCGCAGAAAATGCGGCGTTGGCGTCGGCGTCCGTGGCGGAGAAAATCATCCTGAACCACCCCGACCGCGCAGGCCCTCCGTGTGGCGCAAGGTGTTAGTGAACAAAAAAATTGCATTTCTCACAGTAAAATCCGTCAGAAAAACCACAGCCTACAGCCATGGTGGCATCGGATTGTAATTTGAATGCACGAGAAAACAATTCTGTTACGAGGAAACGCAAACACAAGCCCCTTTTCCAGCATTTCTACCATACCAACAGTGGGGCGCTCGGGTAGTTTACTTGCGAAAATTCTATCCAGATGTCGCTCGCATCCTCGACAAGGTCAAATTGGGACTTAGCCTGCCTAATGCGTTTTGGACACTTGCGCGCGTCGGGCCAATAGCAAACAATTAATAAAATAATTAAAAAGGTCCCAGGGCCTTCACATTTTAATATAAGACGACTTATATTGCCCCTATAAGAACGTCTTCCCAGCAATCTATTTCTGTTTAAAAGTGAAGCCCACTTTAAGGGGATTGGTGTAAGTTTGGTCTTTTAAGCTGGATTTCCAACATTCTGTGTTGCAGTGAAGCCTAGTAATAAAGAAAAATGCGATGCTAACGGGGCCCGATAACTCTATCGCGTTCCACTCTTAACGGCGAAGCTTAAGCGACCTCCATATTTTTTTGCTGCCCGAGATTTCAATGTAGTTCTTAATTACTCAAACATCTCAGGCATTCATAGCACTTCCTAATGTCGGGGTAAATCTATCGGTAATGTCATATCCCTAACTTCGGGTGAGTTAAATAATAATAATAATAATAATAATAATAATAATAATAATAATAATAATAATAATAATAATAATAATAATAATAACCCAATAATAACAGTAACACTACACACCACGTAAGTGCATACATACATACATTCATACATACATCCTGCACGCCTTCGAAACGTAGGAGGTATCGTTCAAGTGCTATGTGTACCAATTATTTTATGGTGCCTGACTGATATCCTATGTACATCCATAGTACGTTATCTGGTAGTCTAACATTCATGTAGATAGTACATCTTATAGACATCCATGCATTTCCTAATAAAAAAGGTACGTACTCGAGACGTAATATGTACGTCACCTCAAGACGTTGACGTTTGGATCAATTATAGACGTTGAAGAGAGGTTCGTGGTTCACAGGGCTTCTGCCGTAGCCCGGTACGTCCCATCATGCGTTCTTTGTAAACGCCGCAAACGACCTACGACTGCTCCTTCTGGTCTTTTGCAACCTCTTCCTTGTCCCGCATAGCCCTTCTAGGTCGTCGGAACAGACTTGTACCGTCCTCTTCCCAAGACCTCGAATGACAATCGCTGGATTGTTACGGCCGTCGACCATTTGACACGCTACGTCGAGACAGCGTGTATAGAATCTGGGAGTGCCGCTGAAGTTGCCGATTTCTTTTTACGCAACATCCTCTTACGTCACGGAACTCTGCGCGTTCTCCTCAGTGACCACGGCAAAACCTTCCTTTCGTCTCTTCTTACCGAAGTTCTGCGCGCCTCAAACACTTCCACGTTCACAAGACCACTTCGAGTTACCACCCGCAGACCAACGGCTCGACAGAGTGTTTTCATCGTACTCTATCGGGTATTATTGCAACGCACATCAGCCGCGACCGCACCAACTGGGATGCAATCCGGTCGTTTGTGACATTTGCTTACAATACGGCTGTGCAACACACCACCGGCTTTTCTCCATTTTTTCCTCGTCTATGGCCGCTTACCTAGATTCGTTCTAAACATCTCGTTCCTTACGGCACCCGTGTCCTAAGCCACGACCTTCTCAGAACAATTTTTGTCTCGCCTTGAAGACTGCCGTTATTGAGCCCGTATTAACACCAACATCGCTCAGGATGTTCGGAAACATCGCTGCAACTCGACTCACCTTGTTGTCACTTTTTCCCCTGGTGACGAAGCTCTTCTATGGACTCCTGTGGACGTTCCTGGTTTGTGAGAAAAATTGGCCAGTCGTTTTATTGGACCCCACACGGTCATTCAGCAGACATCTCCGGTTAATTACGGCGTCTCGCCCCCTAGAGTTTCTTCCGATCACCGTTGTCGTGGTACAGAAACGGTGCATGTATCGCGCTTAAAACCATGCACTCGCCACATTTCATTATAATGCCGCGCGACCAGGCGGCCGCTTCCACCGCGGGAGAAAATTAGTGTGAGCGCAACGCATGACTCACTCTTCATCTCTACACATCATTACCACTTGTACAAATTCCTTTTCTCTAGTTATCATCACCAGCCGCCAAGCCTGTTCTTATTCGTCGTAGCTCGAGCTCGGGTGGAATAAACGGTTCCTTATATTATATATATATATATATATATATATATATATATATATATATTGTCACGTAGTAGTGACAGTGAGGAAAACAGTCGTAAACCTGTGTGTGACGAAATTGATTGGGCAAATCTCTGCCCACAAAAGCCAGTTACACTCGAAGCACAACGATAGCGGCGAACACAGTCAGCGATCGTCGAAATCTGATCAGCTGCGAAACGCTTCGGCTTTTATGCACGAGTCATCGAAGGTTCCAGAGTAATCCCTGGTGCCCGCGTGTCTTCCAGAAAGTGCTAGACAATTCGCGTCGCTCATACAATCAGATTACATAAGCGTCATCGACAACCGACAACGGATAGAAGCATCGATAACGTTTGAGAAACTTCGGATACATGCAGGCGGGTCCTGTGCCAAACGATAACGTTTAAAATTGGTTAGCTGGTGAAACGTGGTCATCGGTGAAAGATAAACATGTACACGTGTCAATACCCCCCCTTTAACGAGCATCGTCCCAAACACTAAAGCGAAGACAAAACCACGCGTAATAAAGAAAAAAATAATAACAAAGCAACAAAGTACGTTCGTTCGTTAGCGGGCGTAGAAGGGCATAAGACGCACCACGTGGATGATTTCAGGCCGTGCGCGGCGCCGCTGTGAATGAGAAATGCTGCCTGGCACGACCTCGTTGTCCAGTGCCCCAATTCGTCGGATTCTCATAGGGTCCGAAATGGCGTCGTAACAGTTTCTCGCTAAATAATCGTCGGCGTATCGGAGTCGAGACCCAAACACGGTCGCCGGCCGGATACTCGACGTAGCGTCTTCGAAGATTGTAGTGTCGGCTATCGGTCCTCTGCTGGTTCTTGATGCGCGTGCGGGTGAGCTGTCGACCTTCTTCGGCGTGCTGCAAGTAGGTGGCAACGTCGAGATTATCTTCGTCGGTGACGCCCGGTAGCTTGGCGTCAAGCGTCGTTGCCGGCTTCCTTTCGTAGACCAGGTTAAACAGCGCCATGTGCGTCGTTTCATGCACGGCCGGGTTGTATGCGAAGGTCACGTACGGAAGGATGGCATACCACGTCTTGTGTTCGACGTCGACGTACAGTGCCAGCATGTCGGCGATGGTCTTATTTAGGCGTTCAGTGAATCCATTCGTCTGCGGGTGGTCCGGCGATGGCTTGTCTGGCTGTATCGCACGATGGGTTGAGTTCTGTCGTAAAGGCCGTACCTCTGTCGGTGATGCGGACTTCTGGGGCGCCGTGACGCAGGAGGATGTTCTCAGCGAAGAATCTGCCACCTGGGTGGCACTGCCTTTGTGCAACGCTTTTGTTTCGGCATAGCGGGTGAGGTAGTCCGTAGCTACGACGATTCATTTATTCCCGGACGTCGACGTCGGGAAAGGCCCCAGTAAGTCCACCCCGATCTGCTGTAACGGTCGGCGAGGTGGTTCGGTTGACTGTAGAAGTCCGGCTGGCCTTGTTGGCGGTATTTTGCATCACCGACAGTCTCGGCATGTATTTACGTAATGGTTGATGTCGGCAGTGAGGTGACGCCAGTAGTATTTTTCTTTTATCCTCGCAAGCGTGTGGTAAATACCGAGGTTTCCAGCCATTGGGGCGTCATGGAGAGCTTGCAGATCCTCTGGACGCAATGCTCAGGGTACCACGAGGAGGTAGTTGGCTCGGAGTGGCGAGAAGTTCTTTTGATGAGAATGTCGTTTTGCAAGAAAAACGACGCCAATCCTCGCCTGAACACCTTCGGTAAAACGACGGTCTAGCCTTCCAGGTAATCTACAAGGCTCCTTAGTTCCGGGTGGGCTCGCTGTTGTTCGGCGAATTCGTCGGCACTGATGGGTCCCAAGAAAGTGTCGTCATCCTGGTCGTTCTGTGGCGGGCGTTCGACGGGGGCGTGAGACAAACAGTCGCTGTCAGAGTGCTTTCGCCCGGACTTGTAAACGACGGTGATGTCGAATGCATGAAGTCTCAGACTCCGTCGTGCTAGGCGACCTGAAGGATCCTTCAAGTTAGCGAGCCAACACAAGGCGTGGTAGTCGCTCACAACTCACGCAGGTAAGGCCGAAACTTTGATGTAGCCCAGATGATGACGAGGCACTACTTTTCTGTTGTAGAATAATTTGATTCCGCCTTTGACAGCGACCGGCTAGCGTAACTTACAACCTTTTCTAGTCAGTCAGTCCTCTGCACAATCACAGCGCCGAGTCCTACGATGCTTGCGTCGGTGTGGACTTCAGTATCGGCGTTTTCGTCGAAATGCACAAGCAATGGCGGCGATCGCAGGCGTCGTTTCCATTCTTCAAATGCTTCGACTTGCGGCGTCTCCCACTTGAACTCGACGTCGGCCTTCGTGAGGTACGTCAATGGCTCGGCAATCCGTGAAACGTCTTTGACGAAGCGCCTGTAATAGGTGCAACCTCCAAGATATCTACGCACTGCCTTCTTATCGGCGGGCGGAGAAAAGCCAGTGATGGCCGCAGTTTTCTGTGGTCAGGGCGCACTCCAGACTTGTTGATGACGTGGCCCAAAAACAAAAGCTCCTCGTATGCGAAGTGGCACTTTTCTGGCTTCAACGGGAGTGCGGAGGTCTTTATTGGTTGAAGAACTGTTTAGAGGCGCCGGAGGTGTTCTTCGAAGCTTGAGGCAAACACAACGACGTCGTCGAAGTAGACGAGGCAAATAGGCCACTTCAAGCCTGCCAGTACTGTATCCATGACACCTTGGAAAGTCGCAAGTTTCTGAGCAAAGGCTAAACGGCATGACCTTGGACTCAAACAGTCTGTCTGGTGTAATTATTATTATTATTATTTTAAATACTGCCAGTCTCTTTATCGAGACCATTGCAGGTGGGCATATTGTTACAATGTAAGCGTTAATACAGCATTTTTTCACAGGACATGTGTATACAAAGTACAATAAGATAGATACGCTACATGTAGCTACGCAGTACAGTCTGTAAAAATAAAGATGCAGAAAAAAAGGACACCGTTTCATGCATTTAATTAGTGAAGTCAACTCTAACGCTAAGAGGAAAGAAAATGTGATAAATACAATAAATTGTGATACAATACAATCTCATGAAACATAAATGCAACACAACTATTTCACTTGTGATACAATACAATCTCATGACGTATAAATGCAGCACAACCATTTACAACCTAACAGTGTGTAACCTAATACAATCTAACATAACATAAGAGATTGATCTAAACAATGTAAAAAAATTGCATAAGACGAAAGCTGTTCTAGCAGTTATTCCTTAATCTTTTCTAACATGTTACTAAAAATTGATGGTAATTCTATATCAGCTGTTGCTGAGTCGAGGTTGTTCCACTCCCTAACAGCAGTAGGGAAAAAAGAGTATTTAAACGTGTCCGTTTTACGAGGGTACTCAACGAACATTTTATTATGCTTATGGCGTGAAATACGGGACGTAGAGAAACTAATATATTTTGAAGAATTTATGTTAAAGCGGTTGTGCAACAGGTTATGTATGAATTTTAGCCTAGCTTGCTTTGCTTTGTTTACCAGTGTGTCCATTGCGGATGAAGCCAGGAGTTCTGTGGGCGAGTCAGTGGTTTTATACTTGTTGTGAATAAACCGTATTGCTTTCCTCTGAACTTTTTCCACTTCGGTTATGTTTGTCTTTGTGTGAGGAAACCAAACCGTGTTGGCGTATTCTAGCACTGGCCGCACAAAGGTTTTATAGCATAGCAGTTTGATATTACTAGGAGCAGGTTTCAGTGACCTTTCAAGGAAGAAAAGCTTACGAGTGGGTGCTGAAGTGATGTTGGCAATGTGCTTGTTCCACTTCAAGTCAGATGCTAGAGTCAGTCCTAGATACTTGTGTTTCTGAACTTCAGTTAGGGGTGCACCATTGAGAAAGTAGGTGAATTCTGACTTAATCTTCTTTGTTGTTACTGCCATTGACACCGATTTCTTAGTGTTAATAAAGATTTGCCATTGTTCACACCAGGCATTTATCACGTTAAGGAATCTGTTCAAAGTAAGGTGATCCTCATAACTTCTTATTTCTTTATATATAATGCAATCATCTGCAAAAAGCTTTATGCAGCATTCTATGTTAGTGACGCTGTCATTGATGTAAATTAAAAATAGTAAGGGCCCCAAGACCGAGCCCTGGGGAACGCCAGATGTGATAGCAACTGTATCAGATGATGCTTGATCATGGAAAACGAACTGTGAACGTTTTGATAAAAAATCTCTAATCCAGGCTGTAATGCTTCCGTTTGCAATAATTGACTCCAATTTTGCAATTAGCTTGTTGTGACACACACAATCGAATGTTTTGCTGAAATCTAGAAACATTAGGTCCGTTTGACCGCGGTTGTCAATAGTCTGTGCTAGGTCATGTATAACTTCTGTCAACTGTGTTACCGTTGACATTCCGCGCCGAAACCTATGCTGATTGGCTGTTAGTATGCCATTCTCTTCTAAATATGTTGTTAGGTGTTCCAAACGTTTTGCTCCAGTATGTTGCATGATGTACTAGTAAGTGATATCAGTCTGTAGTTGGAAGGAGAGTTTGTGTCACGTGATTTATGGATTGGGATTATCTTTGCTTTTTTCCAGTCATCTGGCACACGACCGGTTGTAAGTGACAACCGGTAAAATAAAGGCAGTCTTCTCCCGGTCCCTCTCGTCGACTTCGATTTGCCAGTAGCCGGTTTCGAGGTCCACCGACGAAAAATACTTTGCGTTGTAGAGTAGATCCAAGGCGTCGTCTATCCGTGGGGGAGGGTAAACGTCCTTCTTCGCGATTTTGTTGAGGCGACGATAATCGACGCAGAAACGTAAGGTTCCATCGTTCTTCTTCACTAACACCACGGGGGACGCCCACGGACTCTTGGATGGATGGATGATGTCGTCGCTTAGCTTTTCGTCGACTTGTTGCTTATGGCCTCGCGTTCGGTTGCGGAAACTTGGTATGGGCTATGACGGAGTGGGCGGACATATTCGTCGGTTATGATGCGGTGCTTGGCGACAGGTCTTGTCGAATTTTTAACGACGACGAGAAGCAGTCCTTGTATTGCAGGATCAGGGCTTTTAGCTGTTCTTTTTTATGCCTGGGAAGGTTCTGATTGACGTCAAAAGCTGGTTCAGGTGCTACAGTCGTCGTTGCAGGTGCGCTAGAATCCATGAAGGCAAAAGCACTGCTGCCTTGTACTATTTTGTCGATGTAGGCGACCGTGGTGCCTTTCTTAATGTGCTTGTATTCGTGGCTGAAGTGTGTGAGCATCACTCTTGCTTTCCCTTCACGTAGCTCAGCTATGCCTCTAGCGACGCAAATTTCACGGTCGAGCAGTAAATGATGATCGCCCTCGACGACGCCCTCCACGTCTGCAGGCACTTCGGTACCGACGGACATCATTACGCTGAAGCGAGACGGAACGGTGACTTGTTCTTCAAGCACATTCAAGGCATGGTAACTGATATTTGTATCCGGTAGTATTGGTATGTGCGTTGAAAGCGTTATTGACTTGCACCTTAAGTAGATGACGGCACCTTGTTGGTTTAGAAAGTCGATGCCTAGGATGACATCCCTTGAGCATTGCTGCAGGATTACGAATCTCGCTGGTTAAGTGCGGTTGTTAACCTTGACTCGCGCCGTGCACATTCCAGCCAGCGTTATTGGGTGGCCTCCGACTGTCCGGATATCGGGTCCTTGCCAGGCAGTTTTCACCTTCTTCAAACCAAAGGTTAGTCAGCCACAAAACGTTTTCCCCCACGCCTCTCCCAAATAAGCGAACCACTAGTCACCTCCGCCAGGCCCAAAAGAAACTAACGATCTTTTCCGCTTGGCCTCTTTGCAACCCGAACGTCAGTTTCCTCTAACACACCCTCCAACTTTATCCATTGCCCTGGAGGTTCCCATAGATGAGGAACTCTCGTCTACAATTTCTTCTGACATGTGTGCTCCGTCGATTTTCGACTCCATCCCATGGAATGCGCCACTTACAGCTGCCACCCTCTCCTGTTTTGGTTAGGCTTAATTAGCACATCGCCGCTTTAGAGGTAGGTTACGTATACTGCCACGGTAACTTTAGAAAATGTAGCCACCACATTCGCAGGTTTGTATGAATCTAATTCCGAAGACGCTCACTCCCACTGGCATAGTTGAGGCCTTTTAACGAATCCTAACAGGCCTTGCTGCATGGAGAAGCTTCTCGCCACCTCACGCAGAGACTGTAGCAGTAGTCGAACCACATGGGTTCTTTAGCGACTAAGGTCACTATATCTACCCCACTAAATTTGCGGAAATTGAACTACAGGGGGCGCATACGCAATCACGGGCTCATCTTGCAATTCATTGCTACAGAGGCCAATAAACCAGATATACTTCTTCTCTACGAACCTAATCATCGTGTCCCCGGATACACATTTTACACACTTTTGCAGGATGCAAAATTTAAGGCAACGCTTGCCTCTCATACTACGTAACTGCGTAAGGATCTTAACTGTCTCCGTTTTACACAAATTATCCCAGTCTTACCCGTCATTTTTTTCATACCTCTCAGTGATCGGACCAACCTCTATATATTTACATCACTAATTTATATTGGCTCCCTCACGATTCACTCTCCTTCCTTGCTATCGTGCTCCGGCTACTCCCCAAACGGTATTTCACTCACCTCATTGGGGGTGACCTTATTGGCATTCACAATGCATGGGCCTACACCCATAAAACACATCGAAGGGCACCCACCTACTTTCCTCTTTTCAATATCACAACTTTTAATTCCTCAGCGATCCTTTTGTCACCGACAAGTCACGATGCCTAAGACAGGACAAGACGCGATACCACACCGTACGTCCCCCTTCTCAAGGGTCAGCTTTCTGCATCATGGCTCAACCGCACAACACACTGACAAGCGACCGCACACCAATTCTCATTGCACTACACAACACAGCCTTTAAACGGCGCGTCCGCACCTCTCGTCTCACCGATGTGCCCAGGTGCGGGTGCGCTTGCGCTGGACTGGCCATGCTATCTCCATGCGACTGGAATGCGTCAGTGCATTCGGGCATGGAAAATGCCGGAAAACTTTTCTAAACGTCGAACGACAACCCCGCAGTCGACGATCACCTTCTTCACCTATGCGAGGCCTACCAAGGTTGTGTTCGGCGCTGGAAGTGAAACAAGTGAACTTACGTTCTCCGCCTCGTATTGAGAACCTTAAGACTGAAATCACCGCACAATCGGACCACGCCACGGTAAAAAATTGGTAGCCGGTGTACCATCAAATGAATAACACTGTGAAACGTTCGATGATACAGGTGACTTGTGAACAGCCTCCTAGATGCAAGAATCACTCGCAATGCCAACACGCAGCCCTGCCGTCACAAACTTATTCATAAATAGCTTCTTCCTGACGCCCTCTATGAGTATCTTCTTTCCAATTACATTTTTTACTGGCTACTCTCAACAATAGGTTCCACCAATTTCGACTCTCCTCTGTCTGACGCGATTAGATTGGCTTAACATAGGGGCCACACCTGTCCGGTATGCGATCGCATCAGCAACAAACAACTACATAACCATTGCATAGTGGACTATGACTTTCTCGCACACATAATCCACACCTGGATCACCGGCGCTCTCCCTGCAGAATGTAAACATGCCGAGGTCACATATATACCGAAAGCTGGCAAGGCAGCTGCTCTCTTTCCGCCCAATATCGCTCAAGTGTTATGTAAGCAAACTAATAAAACGCATTATCCTTTCTCGTTTCACATTCTAATTCGATTCTGTTAAATACCTTCCCGAGCCGCTTATCGGTTACCGTTCTAACATTTACACTCAGAACGCACTTCTCTACCTCCGTCAGGGCCCTTACCACGCACAGTGCAGTGCAGCTCTGAGCTATTTTTGCCATCGATGTAAAGAAAGCCTCTAATCATGTAGCTCACAAAGTCATGTTTAAGGAAATAGCTTGTACGGGCAAATTTTCTTCTATACAACTATGTGCGTGCCTTTCTGAAGCACCAAAGCAACTGACATCGTTTTGCTCATGCTGTTCCGTCTGCTGTTCTAGGTCATCCTCAACATGGTATACTGCAAGTATCGGCCCTTCTTCCTTTTCTCTTCTACTTGGCCATGTGTAACATACATTGAGCCCTTGCCGCTCTTAGTATGTACACAGGCTCCCCTGATCAAATAGAAGACACTTTGCCACAAGCCCTCAGTCGCATTTCCCAAGCTGCTAAGTTTATTGAGCTGACGTATTCTCCCGCGAAATATGCATTTCTCCTTGTCCATAATCCCCAATTGGAATCCCGTCTCATCCAAGTTACCCACGCTGACATTCTTCAGCTGCACCACATAAGGACCTTTGGTCTTGACATTCCACGTGACGGTGGTTCCGCGGGAGTCATCCTGCATGTCTTATGCAAAGATAAGCAGGTACTGCGCATGACGCGCCATATTTCCACTCGCTTCCTTAGCCTCCGGGAACTAGGCATGCTCCACCTTTGCGACGTGCTACTCATCTCCCACTTTCGCTATCAGCTCCCCTACGTTAAACGTCGGCACTAATATCGCCTCAAGCTCGATGCGTTCCTTTGAAAGCTGACAAATCTGGCGATTGGTGTTGCTGTTAGCGCTAGCACCATTACTTTACGCGACTTAGCTATGTAAATGATCGTTCACCGCTTGCTCATGGCGTGAAAAACCAACGAGGTTGGTTATTCATAAAATTTTCACGAATATTTTGATAGCAATTATATGGACACAACTGGTGAAATGTATCTGTTGGCGTTGCCGGGAGCATACGTATGAAGTCCAAGTGCAATAAGATGTTATCCCGAGCGCTAGCTGAGCGCGTGGAAGCAAGTGTTCGAGGGTGAGTCGAGATGGATAGTGGCTTGATGGGCGCCTAATGTATATACAGGAGGAAACGTGATAACACGCACGAAAGGCGGGGTAAGGGAGGCGTTGGCTTAGCACGCTTGTCCTCTAGCCGTTGGTATAACCCGGTATAAACGCTCAAAATGTAATTTTACGTCGCAGAAGTATATTTACAATCGGCACTGTTGAGTGCATTCACTGAAGTTACCTTGTTAGCTGGTTGATGTGCTCTGTTTACTAGCCAACCTTTTTTTTAGATTTACTAATGGTCAGAATCCTGTGTGACAAATCCAGGTATTCCTTAGCACAGGAAACCAGCTATCGCCTAAGCCTGCGAGCTATCAACAGACATGGTCTGGGAAATTCAACATTTACAATTCAAAGTCATTGCAAAACAAGGAACGAAAGAGTGAGACAGTGCATTACAACCAGGATATAAACGCTGAGAGTTTGCCTAAACCAGAAGCATGCATAAAGCCAAAAGAAATTGTCGAGTATTTCTTCTCCTGCATTATAATCTTTCTCTCGCCATTTGCTGCACAGTCACAAAGGAGTCACAATCGCCGGACGCCGTCGGCGGAGGCGGTGGCAGCGGAGGCGGTGGCAGCGGTGGCGGCGGACACCATCGCGAACCGAAACGGCTACCTAAATGGGCCCATAACAGCTTACGCTGTGAAACGGAGGGCGTGTGTGGCGTGATTTCTGAAGACGCATTGCTAATTTCGCGCACATTATAACCCTGAGAGTGAAAATTATGGACCGCTTTGAAAAACTATGAGATGTAGATTAGAAATGAAGTCCAAATAATACAATACACATTAGCCAAGGCGTTACCAAGTAAATAAAATCTGCATGTTAGATGTCATGCACAGATGATATACATAGCTGATGTTTATACGTATATGGCGCGGCATTCAGGATGCAGAGCACGTCGACGGCCCATGAAATATACATACATTGTCAAGAAATGTCCTGGAGGTGATTCGTATATTTAATGGAATGTCAGCACAAGATGTACATAAATGAGAATAGAATTCTAACCCAAAATAAATTTCTATTGCAAAGCTTCTTCTTCTTTCTGGGGTTTTACGTGCCAAAACCAGTTCTGATTATGAGGCACGCCGTAGTAGAGGGCTCCGGATTAATTTTGACCACCTGGGGTTCTTTAACGTGCACTACAGCGCAAGCACACGGGCGTTTTTGCATTTCGCCTCCATCGAAATGCGACCGCCGCGGCCGGGATTCGATCCCGCAACGTCGTGCTCAGCAGCGCAACGCCTTAGCTGACTGAGCCACCCCGGCGGGTGCAACGTTTCAGCCATGTGTTCACGAACATTCCTTCTTGTAGTGTTGTTGAAGCGAAGGTGCCCCTCTGTAGTGCAAAAGCAAACGTGCATGGCTATAAGAGCATTGTTTCTGCGACTCGCGCAGCGACGTCTGTGTCATGTACTGACGCAGCAGCACTACGCTTAAGATTTGGGAGGGGCCTGAGCTGCATACTGCGCTTGTGGATATTACCCACAGCGAGATCTCAGCCGTGACACCTTGATTTTGTAGGCTTCTTTGCTTTTACTGCCATACTTCCTGCTTCTTATTTGTGTATCGTGTTTAACTATAATGCTTCTATCGGTATTTAACATGTACTCCGGCCCCCCTCCCCCTAAAGTTGTGCTATTCAGGCGTAGCTGAAAAAAATGATAAATAAATTTATTTGCCACATTAAACCGGGGAGCACGAGGCTACAAAAGAAACCGATAATAATCTCTCGAAAATAAAGCGAGCTGAAAGCGTCACAGCATCACAGATTTTTTTCCTTCTGTGTGTTCCGTCTCTGCGCTGTTCTTCTACACGTTAAAGAAAGCTGCCAAATATTCCTTCTGAGAAAGCACGTGGTTATATCGGAAAGCCACGGGTTTCTCAGAAATCTTTTCAAGGATGCATCAAAGGTATGAGCTTTTTTAGAGCGCCAGAAAAAGCGAGAGCTTGGTGAGGGAAAAAGAGAAGAAGGCGGGAAGAAGGGGTTAGAGATTTAAGCGTTTAGACATATAAACACGTGGCAGCAAAACCCACTAATGAATATGTTCATTGCTCCGATGTTCTTTCTAAATACAAAAACAGGTATTCACTGTGCAAATATTTTTAGAATATCATAATCCCGATTAGTTGCTGGAGTGTCTTACGTTTGATCTTCAGGCAACCATTGGGGTCGCTTTCTCCCCGTGGGTGATCGGGAGGGGTTTACACAGCCGAATAATAAAATGCATTTTGTTCTTTCCGCGAATAATTGGAAAAACAACTAATTTCTAGGATATTTAATGGTCAGAACTATGATTTGGCGCCTTGTATTTGCCTGCAGCCACTCCAGGTCCTTATAGAGTCCCAACAAACTAATAAAAAGTTCGCTTGAGGTCGCTACCGAATGATTTGCCAACTGCTGATAGCTGCTCCATAAAAATGCGCCGCTTCGCTTTTTGTGAATGCTACCCAAGATAATTCTACTGCTTAAAAGATAAAGTGGAGCACACGTATTGGATAGTATTTGGTTAAATGATTAGCGGCAAAAGCATTACGAATCCACTACGCCGTTAAATCAATCATTCCCGCCCTCTGTCGTCTTCCAGCCACCAAATTGCTAGAAAGTATGAATTTTGTATGATTTGGTGGTGGCGTGGAGCAGAGGTAGAACACCCGGCTTCTATATGAAGGTCGTAAGTTCGAATCCTCCTCCAGTCCACTACATTTTCAGGCATAGAGTGGCACCGGACACCGCAAAAAAAAACAACAGATATCGCCGAGAGCTAGTGGGGATATACTAGTCCATGTGCAACCAAATCAGGAAAGCCCACTAAGCTTCAGCAAAGTAACTCCCTCACCAGAACAGGAACCTCCTGGCGCAGTATTCGGCCACTACCTCCCTCATGACTCCAACACATAACCCATGGCCCTCAGTTCCCAGCAGCTGCGGAGCATCTGACCAAGGCGGCGGTCAGACCTGCTACGTGGCAGAGGGTGCTAAGAATCTCTGGGTACGGACAGGGCACCACTGAAAACTGAACCTGGCAATGTTCAAAACGCGAATGCTCTCGAGTGAGACTAGCTTAGCAGGGCTGTTTAATGAATTATCTGGCACTGCCCGGAATATTATTGGCCTAAGTGAGGTTAGAAGAACAGGTGAGGCTTATACACTGCTGACTAATGGCCACGTCCTCTGCTACAGAGGTATTCCACATAAGAAAGAATTCGAAGTAGGATTTCTAGTCCATAACGTTGACTAACTGTTACATTGATTAATTCTACAGTATTAACAAGAGGGTACCAGTCGTCGTAATAAAGCTGAATAGGAGGTATAGAATGAAGGTAGTACAAGCCTACGCCCCAACCTACAGTCACGATGATGAAGAAATAGAACAGTTTCAGGAATATGTTGAATTACCAATGAGAAAAGTGCAAACTCAGTATAATATAGTCATGGGTGACTTCAATGCGAAAGTGGGGAATAGGCAGGCTGGTGAGCAAGCAATTGGGAACTACGGCATCCATTCTAGGAACACTAGAGGAGAAAGGTTGCTAGAACTCGCGGGAAGGAATAGGCTCCGTATAATGAATACCTTCTTCAGGAAGCGCAGCAACAGGAAGTGTACCTGGTAAAGCCCTAATGGCGAAACAGGGAATGAAATAGATTTCATACTCTCTGCCAATCCCAGCATAATGCAGGATGTAGAAGTGTTAGATAGGGCAAAGTGCAGTGACCATAGGTTAGTGAGGTCTGGGATTTCTCTCAATTTGAAGAGAGCAAGAATAAAATTAGTCAAGGAAAAGCAGGCCAACGTACACATAGTAAAGGGAAATGCAGACCAATTCAGCCTGGTGCTCGCAAAGAAAAATGAAGATTTAGAACACGAAGATGAAGACAACATGAAAGTAATGAATGTACCCATGACAAGGCTGATCTCAGAAGCAGCAATTGAAGTGGGAGGTAAGGCACCATGGCAACCAGTAGGTAAGCTCTCCCAAGTAAAAGAGGACCTGATAGGGCAACGACAAAACATGAAAGTGACAAACTCGAGTGATCAGCTAGAATTCACTGAACTGCCGAAACTGATCAACAAGACGAAAGTAAGGGATATCCGAAATTATAACGTTCAAAGAATTAAGGAAGCAGTGAAATATGGACCCATCTTGAAATCAGTGAGAAGTAAACTTGGCGTAGGACAAGGCAAAATGTAAGCCAGGTAATATCATCAGCAATTTCGATGACCTTGTAAAAGCGTCGGAAGAATTCTATACTGACCTGTACAGTCCCCAGAGCAGCCAATCTACTTTCATTCGGAATAGTGATGAACAGGATACAGAGGCTCCTTCTATAACTGGCGATAAAGTTAGAAGGGCATTGAAAGACATGACCATGGGAAAAGCTGCCGGAGAAGATGAAATAACAGTCGATTTAATAAACGATTGAGGAGATATCATGCTTGAAAAGCTTGCGGCCCTTTATGCGCAATGCCTCACGACTTCAAGTGTACCAGAAAGCTGGAGGAACGCCAAAATACAGTCATCTATAACAAGAGAGACGTTAAAGAATTGAAGAGTTTTATACCCATTAGCTTGCTTTCAGTATTGTGTAAAATATTCACCAAGATAATTTCCAATACAATAAGGGCAACACTTGACATCAGCCCACCAAGAGAACACGCTGGCTTCACAAAGGGATATTCTACCATGGATGACATCCATGTCGTAAATCAGGTAATAGCGAATTCTGCGAAGTACAATAAACCTCCCTATATGGATTTCATAGAATATGGAAAAGCATTTGACTCAGTAGAGATACCAGCAGTCATAGAGGCATTGCGTAATCAAGGAGAACAGGAGGCATACGTGAATATCTTAGCAAACATCTACAAGGATTCCACAGCTACCTTGGTTCTCCACAAGAAAAGTTGGAACATGCCCATCAAGAAAGGGGTCAGGCAAGGAGACACAATCTCTCCAATGCTATTCACTACATGCATAGAAGCAGTATTCCAGCTCTTAGACTGATAAGGCTTAGGTGTGAGCATCAACGGCGTGGTGCCTGCGTCGCTTGGCCGCATTCTCCACTCGCGGCACTCGTCTTCCTGTCGAGCCCGCCGGTTACGGGCAGCCTCTTGGGCGTTGTCTCCGCTGCTACTTGCCGCCCGTTTCCTAGCATTTCTTTTGCTGCGCCAGGTGTAAGCACATTCCTTACTGGTTTGCTCCTCCTCCTCATAGAGGGCAGCGTTAGTTAGGATTGGGTAAAGCCACTTGATGTTGGAAAGTAGCGGCACTCTTTGATCTACGCTGCAACACTCTCGCCTGCGCTGTAAACCTCCTCTTTTCGTCCCCCTCTTTCACGGAGCCAGCGTATCCGCCACGCTGAATGGCTGCGGCGCGCGATACTACCCTTTCAGGTGACCCTGACGTCACGAAAAGGGCGCGAAACTTGTTTTCGCGCGTTTTTATTTCCTCCCGCTCACCATACGCTTGCCAAGCGACGGTCGCCCTGCCGCTCCGAACTTGCGTTTCCTAGTGTTTCCGTCTTTCCGTAAGAATCTGAGCTTCGTTCTCCGTCGAAATGCCTTGCTGCTGCGTGTTTCAATGCTGCATCAGGTCAGAGAAAGGGCTAGCATTATTTTCTACTTCCCGAGGAGAACGGAATGTCGTTCGCCGGAAGTAGTGGCTCCATAACATCGGGAGAAATAATTTCACGCCTCTAAGCGGTTCGTTCTTGGCGAGGTGAATGTTACAGCTTTCCTTATATTTGTAGGTGAAGTTGCATGGAGATTTTAATGCTCTTTGTATAGCCGGACTCTTCGTTCAGTTCCATACAGAGCACCTAGAACTGCGCATATAGTTTTTTTTCCAAATAAGTCGTTAAACTTTTTTGTTGACTCTTCGTGAAGTGACAAATTTTTTGTGTTCTCGCACGCTCCTATTTTGTAATTGTGTGTGCGTGCGTTAATGTAAGTGTGTGTGTGTATGTATGTGTGCGCGCGTGTGCATGTGTGTGTATGTATGTGTGCGCGCGTGTGCATGTATGCGTATGTATGTGTCTGTGTGTGCATGTGAGTATGTTTGTGCACGTGCGCGTGTCTGTAGGTGCGTGCGCCAAGGAGAAATACCTCGTAGTTAACGTGGTACTTTTTTCTAACCACCCATCGGGTCCGGTCCGCAACCTTCCGTGCCACCTAGGTCATTCTGTAGTTCAGTGCCGTCAGATATGAAAAACTGGTAGCCATTTTCATCATGCGATAAACGCGAATAAGTATTATTTTGTTGAATTAAACCAAATAATTATCTTCTTTCCTGCATATAGGCATATGAACTTAAGCTGGTTAAGCGAAAGTATAACAATAAGTCAATTAACAACGGCTCAATGATATCTTGGCAGCCGCCGTGAAGTAAGAAGCTATACGCACGGAGGCGAAGTTACGTATCTGGCATGTATTATTCACGGATGCTCCTAAAATACAAGCCACGCGCATCTGATAATCTCCCTCAATTCTGATAAACTTGATATCTTGAAGTCTGTAAGTTACTTATCAAGTCCCATAGCCTTAGAAGTTTCCGTGTGAGCAATCAGCTTTTACTTGAGAGAGACTTAGGGTACTCCCAGAGGTGATGGAATGCAATTTATTGTCGTTTTATAGTGACGGAATACAGGCGCGTGTGGAAAGTTTTATGTTGGCTGTTTCGTAAACACAGCACATATTTTGCACAATGGCATTGCTACGAAAGGTTTTGGCCCACTAATGTTTGGCGAATTCCCTTTAGGTAAACTATCATATTTCTTCTTGGTTACCTTCTCTCGGCCCTTTAAGAGCCAGGATTATGAACCACATTCTCGTTTATACTCTACGCCGCTTATATTATATGCGTCCAATACACCTCCGCGTTACGGAAAACCCAAGTGGCGAGGTAAAGGCAGGCAGCTCAGCCACTGCTTAGTACTAATTTATTCGGAGCGCTTCCGCTTGTATTTATCGAAGCGTCCTAAAAAAATGTCACGACGTTCTATCAGAAGCGTACTTTCGTCATGACAGTTCGAGAAGGGTTAAATTCCCGTACAATGCTTCAAAAGGCCGAAAAAAAAAGCGCGCGCGTTTATGCTAATGCGGATGCAGCGAGCCAAAGGACGGTGCAGAGTGGCGTGCGCACCGCGCCGGCCCGGGGAGGGGACAAATCCAAGGAGAAATGAGGAAATCGCGCGCAAGGAGGAGTGTCTCTACTTTGAAGATCAAGGAGCTTTAGTAATGGGTGGTTTATTAGCTTTCCTCCTGCTACGCCAGTTGTCAGCACATGCCTTATTGGTGTACTTTGCTCCTCACAAAGGGCGCTGGAGTTTTGAGGCACGCACATTGAAACAGCTATGGATGGGGAGACATGTACGGCTCCACTGTAAAAGATCCCGTAAAGTCATGTGATGCTGAGTGGCATCGAACGCACGTAAGATGCGGGACTGGTCATGTACTGCTTTTCGAAGAATCTCTTAGACGCCCACTTGCAGCAGTGGGTATGTGCCACTTTGTCTGCGCTGGTATTCAATGAACCTCGTTGATGCCAACTTAGGTCACTGGCTTTGTGCCAGTACGCGTGAGCCGCTATTCAATGAACGTTTTTGACACAAAGTTCGGTAACTAGGTATGTGCCGCTGGGAATGTGCCGCTCTAGAATGACGAAAATGATCCTTTCGATTTTTCCTGATGCTGCGTTGAATCGAAGCGACCTCATAAAAGTTCCACAAGACAAGCAACCCGGCGCACTAGCAGGCTGGTCCGCCAATGAACTGGGTATATGCCGGTTTTCAAAGAACGTCTCTGAGGCCAACGCTTTAACAAAATGCGCCATGAATACACTCTGAACGTCGCCCCCGAGGGATCCGTGGTCGCTGCGCATGCGTGAGCTGAGAGGTGAGAAAGGAGAACAATTCTCCTTTGCCGGATGTGACGTCACATTGTTGTTTGTTATTTTGCTTTTTGAAATCACTACTTTCGAACGTAGATTACTTACGAATGTCGGGTGTGGGCTGCACCACACTCTGCGCGCGCTTTTGTGCATGTCGGAACGGCCCAAGCGTGCGCGATATTCTTGCGAGCGCAGTTTCGTGGGCTTGGACTCTGTGACATTTGCTTTCGCCATATGTGAATTGGCGGCTTGCCGACAGGTCAACCGCCGCTGTTCTCCAGTGAATGCATTGTTTTTCGTGATCGTGAAATAGCAAATGGCGCGTTGATGCGTTGGCGGCTTCAATCGAGTGCAGTTGCTGCGTATAGCGGGTGATTTAATTGCGCAAATACGTGCTACATTATCGGTGTAAATAGTGAAAAACTTAGGCTGTGAGCCTTACTACCATCAATCAGTCGGTTACCATATGTTTCGCTGTTATCCACTGCACATTGCTTCATATCCTATAACGATCTGCTTCAGATATCGACGAAGTGTCTGTTGATCGTGCAGCTATTTCTTGTGGGTTTTTCAGTCGGCCTTTTTTTTCCCCTTACGACTCGCAATGGGCAGCAGCGTTACTTCCGTGAAAGCATTGCTTTCGAGCAAAGCTTTTCAAATTAAGTTTTCGCTCATGTCCACGCGATAGCAAATTTAACTGTTACAATTATTAGCCATTATATTTTTCAATTCCATGTGACCTAGAGTTAAGCTACCTCAGGTTGTAGTTACGCGCCGAGTCTTTTAGCAAAAATAGTTGTCAGCTGAAAATCAAAGCGGTGTTCCACTTTTTGGATGTTGTGCTTTTGTGAAATTGATTATATTTTCTCCTAGTTATGCTAAACTACTTACCGGTCACATGCTTGGACTTCTGAAGGAGTACTTGAAAGGTTATCCTTCCAACCCAGTATTGTAACTTACGCCTGCCAGATATATGAGAGTGGTATTTGCCCTGCAGCACTGCCATGAGTTCAAGTCAAGATCCAGATGTGTCGCATGTAGTAACTCTGCTCACCGACTCTCTCTATTTGTATGTCACTAGAAAGTACAAAGAATACATATCTGGATTGTTGCAAGATTCCTTTTTCGTTCCATGTTCAAAATATTTTTTTCTTTTCCTTGTCAATAAGGACTTGCACAGATTGCAGTTTTGCATAGTTTGGCAAAAGCATTGCATAGTGGGCGTGTAGGTTTCTTTTTTTTAAATTAATGTTACCCTTCAGACTGGCCAAATATTGTTGACAGCAACAGTGAACACCTCCTTGCCTTGCTGGATTACATATATTTTGCATTTCCTTGGAATGTCTGTTCCGTGTTCCTCATAACAGTACATGGTGCCATTTAGTTTTCTATAGTGTCGAATTGTACACTGACACTTTCAAATGACCAAGTGTAGGTTTTTATTGAAACGGAAATAACAATGTGAGTGCTTCTTCAATTGTCTTCATCACCACCTTTCTAGTACCTTCTTCAATGTGAGAATGGCTTGTAACAATATCGTTAAGTGTTTCATGTGAGGATATGGAATACAATAATTTTCTTCTTTTCCTCTGAACATATTCAGCCGGAAAAACATTTTGACAGCTACCCTTTTTCATGTTGGCCTTAGCATTTTGTAGGTAATGGTGTGACAGCTTGCGGAGTGTCTGAAGGGTATTGTTAGTTGGTGCATAATCATATTGTTGCTACTTGGAGGATCACAGGCACTTTTTTATATTATTAACATGTTTACATTTTTCTTTTTGTGGCTCAGTGGTAAGTAGACCAGGGGCGGTATTCTGTAAGAGTCTATCTAGTGGACTGTCCATTTCGCCATTTCTGCATCCGTTGATTCGCTGCAGCTTGACGTGCAGGAAGGTGCCAGCCAATCTCCTTCCTGCACCTCAAGCAGCAGCGAATCAACGGTCGCCGAAATGGACCGCCCACTAGGTAGACTCTTACAGAATACCGCCCCTGGTCACTTTTTTTAGTTACTTTGTCATTTACTTTTGTTACACATCAATATTATATACTATCAATTAAGCTGGGATATGAAGCCATTTGATGTTGCATTCATGGAGAATCCTGGCCAATCCTCGTCATGGGTGTGCGATATTTCATAGGCAACAGTTATTATATATTATCTCTTCTTGTGGTAAGAGTGCACCCCAAAGCCTGTTTTGGATGCTTGCAGAGCAGTTAAGATTTAGACATCAATGCCAGGCCACAAAGCACCTCATACAGCAATCAGCCAGCCACCTCCGCAGATGAGGAATTCTGCAGTTTGCAATCGTACTGTTTCGGTTGTCCTTGGCAGAGGTTTCAATTGTGCACAGTGGACATATATTGTAGAACCATATAAAATTAATGCGATGACAATGGACGCATGGTTTACATTACAGATTACGGCCAGCATTAGCTCAAGCGCTTCTAAAAGTGTGTGGTATGTAAAAATTAATAAAGTGCTGGTTTTAAGTTCAAGTGCCGATAGCAAGTTTCGAGAACATTTACTGTGGGAGAATGACAAAATAAAAATTATTTGAAAGCAGTGATGCCACGCTGGTGAGGCTTGGGCATGAATATCCTCTACTAATAATAAGCCTGCCAAATTCACAAGGATCTTGAGTGAATTCCCCACTAGGCTCAACTGTTTTGTTGTTTCCCTATATTGTGTCAATAGGAACAGTGCACAACAAAAATCTTGCGGCTTCCTATTGTCTTAACACCCTATATTTGCCTTAGATCCATGGTTCTCAGCCATGGTCAGGTGAAATTGCAGAAGGCGTCAACTCACTTCCGACAGATGACTGAGGTCCGTCAGTTCGGCAGGGGAGGTATAATATGTTGCTCGCCAGACCACAACTGTGGCAAGGAACTGCTGAATTGCTCAACATTCGCTTCACATCCGGTGAGATGTTTTGTCCCACCGCATCTTGCATGCTCTAGAGGCATTGTTCGATGTGTAGACGTCAGTTTGACACCTGAAGAAATTTTAGAGATGTTTTCGGTGGCTGGTGTCATCTCATTTACCGGTGTAGCCGAGTAATTGACAATAAGAAGACTCCGACTGAGTCAGTGATAGTTACATGTGCTGGGACGATGCGTTCAACAGAAATCAAGGTCTGGCCCCTAATTTATAAGGTTGAAGCTCTGGCTCCACGTATTCTACAATGCGCCAACTGTTGGCTATTCGGTCACAACGTGCCGATCTTCTCCACGCTGCCGTAATTGTGGTGACAACCACAATTTTACTGATTGCTCATCCGAAGAAGAGAAATGCTGTCTCTGTATTGGTGGTCACCACGCTAACTACTCGAACTGTCCTACGAGAACACAGGAACTTCAAATTCTGGAAGTAATTGAAAGGAGACGTTGCTCACGCCGTGATGCTGTTGCTGAGGTCCAGGGAAGATCTAAGGGATATGCAGGAGTGACAGCCCGTCAACAAATGGTTGCAGAATCAACCCTTTCCGATGCTATTGCGATAGCTGTCGAAAAAGCACTGTCAAAAGCTATGGAACGACTAACATCAAACCTATCGGAGACTCTAGCTCATGTGATGACATCACAAATGATTCAGCTTTTCAGTTCGGTAGCGAGCCCTAACACTAGCTCACAGATTCCTACAAATCCCCTTACATCGATCGCTGGGCAACTAATAGATCCCTCGCCAGTCATTGCAGAAAGCACTAAAATACAAGACCATCAACTTCAACTCAGCAGACCGACAACGAATGCGTCTCTGGATCAGTGTAGGAAAACAACCAGGACGTAGAAATGGATCTTCCGACGCTTAAACGCACAAGATCACCTAATGATAATTCATCCACCTGTGTCCCGCACTCGAAAACCAAAAAAAATGTTAACGATAATATTTCACAATCCGATGCTAACCCCAATTCTTCAAGTTCTATCCATAAATAAAAACCGGCTAAACAAGGTAAAGACAGTCTTTCGAAGAAAGATTTTTTAGAAGACAGTGTCTTAGAGCAAGTGATTTCTACAGTAGGCATTAATTCATCATAGGTGTTTTAAAGGTATTACACTGGAACTGCCGTTGCATTATTTCTGCAGCCACAGATTTAGTATATTTTTGTTCTCAATTTTCTCCTGACATTATTCTTTTGCAGGAGACTTGGCTCTCACATGGCCAAGATTTCCACATAAGAAACTACCGTTTATTTCGATTGGACCATCCATCGAGAGGCGGAGGTCTCGATTTCCTGTTAACAAATAAAATATGCCACAAAGCAACAATATCATATCAGTATATGTCTACGGAGTGCGAGATACTAGCAATAGATGTAACTATTCCTGGTTTTTCTCCGTTTTCTTTCGTTAATACATATTTTCCCGCAGGTGTTCAAGATATTAGATACCTTAACACCGTTGTCAAATCTTGTAGGAAAGAAATTGTGATAGCGGGAGACTTTAATTCACACCATGTGGCTTGGTTTTCCGAACAGACTCAGTGGCAAAAGATTATGGGACTGGGCAATTAATCAAAATTTTTCTTGCTTCAACACGAAAACAGTTACGTTTATTCAAGGCCGTTATAAATCAGCATTGGGTCTAACATTTGCCAGTTCGGGGATGTCCGTCACTTCCTGGTCTACAGTCGACTCTGCTTCTGCTTCAAACAGTGACCATCTACCCATTAGATTTGATATTGTGTGCCCTCTTACTTCTTTAGAGTCTCCCGCGCGAATTTTTGTCAATTACCAGAAATTTCGGAGTGTATTAAAAGCGACACTCAACTCACAGATAACGGTGCCAGATGACATCAAAACCATGAGTCCTTGCGCGGTATTAAAATGTTCATATAAAATATCTCAGTTCAATATTAACAAAGATAAATGTACTCACTCTCCTTGGTGGAATTCGGAGTGCACGCGGGATTGTAGAAGACGAAAAGCCGCTTGGAAAAAAATCACTTTACAATCAGTCTCCAAGTAACTGGTGTGATTATAAGTTTGCAGCTGCCACATTCAAGGGAACTGTATCGAATGCCAAAGATGAATATGATAAAAAACATCATGAATTCTTCTCTAAGCCTAACAACAAAAAAAGCACTGTTCAGATTCCTTCGGTATAGAAAGTTCATACCGGCATCAGCGAACACTACATCTATAATTCTTTCACCACGCGAGATATCTGCTTCATTAGAATTCATAGGAAAGGGATTAGCTCAACGCTTAACATCACGTTTGCCGAATCGACAATTAAGACCTCCCATCGCGGATGACTTTGTGGAAGTCACAGTGTCGGAGCTTTCCAATATCGTTAGATCTTTGCCTGCCTCAGCATCAGGTCCTGATGGCATTTCCAATGTCATGCTAAAAATTTTGTTTGCAATGTCTCCTGAGGAACTTCTAAACACCGTGAATTATTCTCTAAAAAATGCTTGGATTCCTCAAGAATGGAGGACAGCCAAAATAATTCCGCTACTTAAAAAACAAGGAGCTGGCTACAATCTTGACAATATTCGACATATTTCTCTTACCTCAAATATAATAAAACTTATTAAAAGAGTTCTATATGATCGCAGGATAGATCATATATCTAAAAATTCGTTACAGAGCCCAAGTCAAATAGATTTCCGCTCTGGTCTCTCTATTTGGTGTGCGCATGTAGACTTGGAAAGCCGTATCCAACTTGCTCGAAATAGAAAAGAATTGAGTTCTTTAGTGACTCTTGACGTGGCGAAAGCTTATGACAGTGTCGAGTACCCACTACTACTGGACAGATTACAGTCCTACAATTTTCCGAGATATATAACGACAAGGATTATTGCATGTTTAAGAAACAGAAAATTTTATTGTTTTCAAAACGGCGTTTCTTCAACAAAATTCGATCAGACAAGAGGGGTGCCTCAGGGGGTTGTTCTGTATCCTGTCCTATTTAACCTGTTGATGAGTTCAATTCCACTGAGCCGGGAAGTTCGTCTCTATGTCTATGCAGACGACATCGCATTTTTCGCAGCAAGAGACATCAATTCCCTTTACCTGTCCTTGCAAACATACCTCAGTATGCTAGAGACGTGGATTCACACTATTCACCTTTCTCTAAACGTAAACAGAAGTGCAGTCCTTGTCTTTCCGTTTTCCGGGCCGACACATTTATCATTAGTATATGATCAGAGAACAATTCCACAAGTAGAGTCGCTTAAGTACCTGGGTATCACATATGATGAAAAACTTAGCTGGCGTTCTCACATAGAAAATATTGCAACGAAAGGGACACGAGCTGTAGGTTTATTACGTAGAATCGGTAACCGGCGTTCTGGTATAATGTGAAGTGACAGATTAATTATGATCTAGCGTATGTATGTACGACCGATTCTAGAATTTGGATGTGTTTTCTTTTCCGGAGGTGGAATATATAAAATAAGACCACTTGTTCTATTAGAGAGAGAAGCTCTTCGAATATGTTTAGGCCTGCCTAAATGCGTTGGTAATAATGTGTTATACCAGGAAGCGGCTTACCTTCTCTTTACACGAGATTCGGTATGCTTACGATTCAAACCTACTTAAGGGCTTATGGATCGCCCGTTAGACGTACAGAATATATATTTATTAGTGAACCAAATTCATTTTTGAGACCACGTGGCCTCGGGGACATACCCCAGAGGTTGTATTTGTGCAGGCACAATTAGCACCTTTAAATGTTCGCATTAGGGAAATCATTCCGTTTCATAGGTCCACATTGTCCTTTAAAATAGAATTTGTCGATATTTTCCCCAATAACACAAAACTGCTGCCACCAACATATTTGAATGCCCTTTTGCAAGATTATTTGGCCCATTTCCCAATAAATGCAATAGTGACTGATGCTTCCTCGTGTGAAGTGAAGGCAGGCGTGGGAACATACTCACCATCCCTCGATTGGTCTTTTTCACTTCGCCTGCCAGATTACACATCAGTTTTTCAGGCCAAATTCTTGCATTGCAAAAGTTACCGCTACATGTTACGAAAGTTATTATTGTCACAGATTCACTTTCTGTATGCAGCGCGCTTAACGCATCTACAAATTTGACAGCTTTAAACACGTTTTATACATTAGCTCCTCCCCACTTAAAGTTAGTTAATTTAGTATGGGTACCAGGCCACCGAGACATCCAACTTAATGAAATAGCTGGTTCTTTAGCACGACCTTCTTTAAAGAGTCCGGCGATATCTGTGCTGCCGGCAACTGCGTATATGACAGCAGCCAGATATAGGCAGTTTTCTTTGACTGAAGACAAGAAAAGCCTCGCACTAGGAAAATCAACAGACTTTATACATCTAAATTATTCTTGGAATCGACAGTGGTGTCCCAACCAGCAATTCGAAGTAACATTTACAAGACTGCGTTGCCGTATTCCACAACTAAATTTTTACTTGCACAGATGTGGTCGGGCGGCATCACCATTATGCTACCTCTGCAATGAACCAGATCTATCGATCACTTTTTATTATCTGTCG